>NC_133655.1:184832569-185071673 GCF_009905375.1 Apium graveolens | reverse complement strand
CACACAATTTTCAAGGTTAATAAGGTAATTAACCAAAATCAATCAAAAGCAACCAAGCTAAGCTAAACAAATCACAAACACAAAAATCATTTCCTTCTCTTCAACATTGCTCTCGGCTTTTCTTCATTTCAAGAAGAAGAAAATTTTAAAATTCAAGTTCCAAGCTTCTTAATTGTAAGGTATTTATCTAGTACTCCTTATGCATAGATATAGCTATCCTATAAGTTTAAGCTCCAAAATCATTCACATCTCTTCCAAGAAATCAATGAAGAAGATAATGAATAGTGATTTCAAGATTTTTAACTTGATTTTCTTGTTTTCCTTTAAGATCCAAGCATCTCTAAGACATCTCAAGGCTTCTTAAGGCTTCCTAGCTACTCACATCATCAAGGAAGGTATAACATCTCCAAACCCTAGCTTTACTTTGTATATTAGGATGTTTGATTGTTATGGTAAAGAGTAGCTTGATGCTTGTGTTAGAGTTTGGGTTGGAGTTGTAGTAAATGAATGTTGAATTATTGATTAGTTAAAGGACTTAAGTATAGTTTAAATTCATTTGAGAATAACATAAATTGGAGAATTGAGGTTGTTGGGGCTGTAGTAGTATGTGTATGGATGGATGGATTTTGGTTGTATGAATGAATTGGGGTTGATTGGGTGGTGAATTGAGTGGTATAAATTTGGGAAATCGCGTAAACATAGCCGTCGTAATGTCCGATTTACTTTAGCTGCTTTTGTTCATAACATTAGGACCCGAGAACTCCCTGCTAGGTTTTGACCTTTCCATTTAGATAGTTCATGTTACGAGCTTCGTTTTGATATGTGGTTGTTTGATTCCGATGTACGGTTTAGGAGAAACGGCCGTTTTAAGTAACGACGTTTCGCGAACGAATCATTACCCCTCGCCTTACTTTGAAACATAGGTTAAAGACCTAAAGGGCTAATTGGAGTATGAAACATTTATGTAAAGTGTGTAGGCAGTTGGTAAGACACTCGCGAAAGAATCGCCTTAAAACTCGTAATGGTTAATTATTAAAAATGGTGGAGCCGAGGGTACTCGAGCGACTTAAGAGAATCAGTAAGCGCAAAGCGAGCGTTAGAGTCTAATTGGTTAAAGTATAGATTTACAAGTGACTTTGGTTTAATTCCAACTTATATGTTGTTTATAGGTTACCAGACTCGTCCCAAGCCATTTATAACCCCCAGTCGCTCAGGCAAGTTTTCTACCCGTATACTGTTGTTGTGATGTATATATGTATATGCATTGATCTTGTGATAAATGCATTTGTTATTAGCAAATTCTTGCGATATATTGTAGCATGTGATATGGTATATATGCATGCTGTTCGTATCTTGACATATATCTGTTGATTCAAGTTGCATAATACCTATGCTAGAGATAAGCGGTATTTGATATACCCTTAGTATAGGGGACCCAAAGGTGAACATATTTCTAAACCGGGAGTCGATGTTCCCGAGTATATTATATATATATATTATATATATAGGATATAGTTTTCAAAACTATTGATCGAATAAGGTTTATTCGATAACTTTATTTTATTTAATGAATATTATTTGAATATTCATTCGAGGACTTATGACTCTTTTATATTTAATGATTATTAATTGGATATTCATTTGAGGATGTATGACTCCGTTTATTTTATTTAATGAATATTATTTATAATATTCATTCGAGGTATTATGACTCCGCTTATTATTAATAATATTCTTTATTTTATTAAAGAATAATGTTTCGATAATCAAACTTATTTTCGATTATTCAAATAAAGATAGTACTTTCGTATAAGTATATCTTTGGTTATTTAATATCCATTTCAAGTATGAGTTTTAAAACTTCTACTTCGATTATTTTTATAAGGATTATCTTTATGAGAATATTATTTAAATAATAATATTCAGATATTTCTAATATATCGGGACTGATTTATTTTAATAAATCAGCAGTACTCCAAACATTCTTAAAAATGTTTTCGAGTCTTCAAAATGATTTTAAAGTTAGTGGACCCCAAAACTCATTTTTATATTTAAGATCTCCTTTCAAAGGGGATTTAAATACTCGCTCAAAACCTGGGGGATCCAGCTCTGTGGTGTATTTTACATTCGCAACGTGGTTGCTGTTTTGAGAAAACAATTGATTACTTGCCCAACGTTCGGGAAGTAAGTCCATCTAATTGAGTCGGCATAAGCGACAGGCCGGGGTACGGTCTATCAAAGTGTAAGTGGCTGGGTGGCAGTCCATCAACGCGTAAGAGGCCGGGTGGCGGTCCAGCACAAGGTCCTTATGTGGCCAGGGTGATGACCGGTGGGGGATTCATCCATCTACTAGTAGAAAAGGTTACTTATTGGTATCTTTGCCTGATCAGCAAGATATCGGGTTTATGCCAAAATTCTTTTCCTTTCCAAAATTCATTGGATGTTACAAACTCTGTTCATACTTTACATAACAGAGGTTCCAGGAAATGTTTAAGAGATATATATGTGGATATATATCGGGACTAAATAAAGTATCTCGTAACTTTATTTCATTCAATAATATTTCAAAGATTGAATCTATTCAAGTCTTAACTTGTGGTCTCATCTATGGGATAACGTTTGAACCTATAATACTTTGAACAGTGGTAGTTCAAGTAGCCTTATAAATGATATAATTATATTGAAGTATTTGGTAACTTCATCCCTGGTTTTTGCTTATATCCAGTAAGTAATTATCTTACACCTGATAAAGGTTTCCAGCAAGTTATCCATTTAGATTACTTGCGTTATTGTTTACACTATATATTATCTTGCGAGCTGTAATGCTCACTCTTGTTATTTCTTCATCACACAACAACAGTTAGGAAAGATGGCCAGACTCAAGCAGACCCAGCGCAAGAGCGTGGGAAGCGCCCAACGCCTTCCCGTTGAGATCCTAGCTGCTATAGCTGCAGAGGTAGATCTAATCTGTAGATCAGACCTTCTACTTTTTGGGAATCAATTATGTATAATTATAACTTGTGGCAGATAATAGCAATTAATTGTAAACTTATCAAGTAATCATTTTGGGTTGTAATAACTTTAAATTGCGGATTCAAAGATTTGTACTTATTTCAATTTCATCTCTGAGACTATAACGGGTTGTGGTGTGTGTTAGTGTGGGGTCACAGCATGAGGTTATTTATAGTAATTAAGTGAAGTGATATTGTGGAAAGGAAGACCGTGACGACCCGGATCCCTGACCCCGGATCTGGGGGTGTTACAGAAATGGTATCAGAGCCAAGCGTTATAAACCTCAGAGATGATGCGATGATATAATAATAAACTCACAAAGATAATAAGAACTCTTGCCAAGTTCATGGTCGGACTACTTAAAGTAGCGCCGACAGTTAAAACCCTTACGAGAACCCTTATAAGTATCATGATAGTAACTTAGCTCGTTTAATGTGTAGGCACATGAGATAGAGGACCCTGAGATGTTCGAGCGTGAGCATGATGAGGCACTGCTAGATGCCGAGGATCAGGAGGAGCCTGAGATGGAAGAGGATGAGGAGGACCCCTCAGAGGAGTCAGAGACAGAGGTTGTTGCTATTTCAGATGAGGAGGACCCGGATGAGGTCCCAGTAGCTGAGGAGCATGTCGGAGCTATAGTGGAGTACACTGGTACCCCTTTACCCTCACTCCCGGTGGTCAGAGCTCCTACCCCTCCACCACTATCTTGGAGCCCCTATGATGACAGCTCAGAGGACCCATACTCCCGAGCCTAGGCAGACCGAGCAGGCACCCCCAGCGGCTCCGGATTCACCACCTCTCGACCCTGCCCATAGGCAGTCTTTGTTAGCCCACGGCTATGTTCAGGATGTGCTGAGGACCCGAGTGGTTGTTGTTAAGGCCCGGCTGGATGAGGCCAGGAGGGAGTTGGATGCAGAGAGGGCAGGTAGGCGTACCCGAGCTTATGAGACCAGGGCTACTATACCACGATCCTTGAGGAGGGAGCTGACGGGGATAGAGCTCACGTCCCGAGCGAGACTCTGATCGCTCCAGGGGGACAGGCATGGTAGGATCTCCAGGCGGCAGGCCGCATATATCTTCCGTCATGCGATGGAAAGGATATGGGAGCTGACCCGCTCCGGTGTGTGATTCAGGACTGACGATGGGATAGTCTAGTTGTCTAGTTAGTCGAGGCCTTAGTAAGAGCCAATTTCCCGGGATAGTTGACTTGTATATAGCATCCCTTTTTCTGACTAGACAAATAGACTATTGTGTATCACTTATGGGACAGATGGCTGTAGCACTGTTGTACTTTTGACCAGATCAAACTATGTATTTCTCGCATTATGTATATATTTGTTTCCTTTCAGTTCAGTTCCTTAGTGACGAGATCACTGTTTTTATCATTATTATTACTGCACTTCTTATTAGAATTATCATAAAACAATAGAATTGCGAGATACATTCTCCCCATTATAGAGCTGTGCAAGGCACAATGTTGTGTATGATTGTGACCTAACGTTGAATTTCCCAATAATTTTTTTTATTATCAGTAGCATGCCGCCAAGAAAGATTGGAACTAGAGTGAACCCTGGATCTGAGGACCAGGGAAGCCATAACCAGGATGATAGGAACCAGGAACACAGTGAAGAGGAAGACGAGGATTTTGTTGAACAGGATGACTCCCTGTATGAAGAAGAGGAGGAGACATATGATGTTGAGGGATTTGAGATAGAGGCTGAGGAAGGAGAAACTGAGGTTGAGCAACCAATACCAAACCCAGGCATGGATCCCATGGGCCAGTTCATGCAACTACTAAGGCAGAACTTGGAACGTCAACCCAACCCACCCCCTCAAGGAAATAACAATGCTGTGGCAAACTCTTTCAGGGCTTTTAAGTCCCTTAAGCCCCCTGAGTTCCACGGATCAGCCGACACAGTTGAGGCAAGGGCATGGATAAAGGAAATGGAGAAATCCTTTGAGATTCTGAGTACCGATGAGGCACAGAAGACTGTATTTGCTACCTACCTTCTGAAAGGAGAGGCTAACTACTGGTGGGAGGCCAAGAAAAACATGGAGACAGATGCTATTATAAATTGGTAAAGATTCAGTCAGTTATTTCTGGGAAAATATTTCCCGAGGTTTATGGAAAACCAGACGGAGCTCAAGTTCTTGGAGCTAAAGCAGAATAACTTATCTGTAGCAGAGTACGAAGCGAAATTTACTGAGTTATCAAGGTTTGTGCCGGAGTTTGTGAGCACCGAGGAAAAGAAAGCTAGGAGGTTTCAGCAGGGACTGAAACCGTGGATTCAGAATAGGGTGGCAATCCTGGAACTTACTGATTATGCCACTCTGGTGCAAAAGGCAACAATTGTAGAAGCCGGAAGTGAACAGATGCATAAGGAAAGAGAGAAGAAGGGAATAAAGAGAAAAAGTATGAGCATGGGTGGAGGTTCTGCAGGAAGGAACTTCCCAACTAGAGTTAATAGGGGAGCAGTGTCCCTACCGGGAAAGGACATTGGGTTTAAGCGGCCAATGAGTGTAAATGTTGGCCAGAGCGGCCAGAAGTCAAGAATGTCCTATTCCAACCAGTCTCGACCCCCATTTCCAGCCTGTAACACTTGTGGAAGGATGCATTCTGGGGAGTGTAAAGGAAAGCCGGTAATCTGCTTCAAGTGTGGTCGAGAGGGTCACTATTCGGACAAGTGCACTTCACCAACCCCCATTACCCACCCAACCACCACTTGTCATCAGTGTGGACGCCCGGGTCATTGGAAGAGGGAATGCCCAATGAACAAACCAGCAGCTTCGGGAGCAAGCATGGCTGCTTCTAATAAGCCACCTACTACAAGGACTTTCAACATGACAGTCCAGGATGCTATGAAAGATTTAGATGTGATAGCAGGTACCCTTTCTCTAAATTCAGTCAGTGCAAACGTTTTATTTGATTCAGGAGAAACTAAATCTTTTATATCAAGGGACTTTGCGCATAAATTAAGACTTAAAGCTGAACCCTTGATAGAGCCCTTACAAGTAGAAATAGCCAACCATGAAGTTATTCTTGTTAATCTGATTCACCCCGCCTGTGAGTTAGGCATAGGGGAACAATCTTTCAGTATTGATCTGATTCCTTTTAAGTTAGGGGAATTTGATATAATTTTGGGAATGGACTAGCTATCTAGCAATGATGCTCAGATAGACTGTAATGGGAAGAAAGTTAAGTTGAATATTCTAAGAAAGAAAGAAGTCATATTTAGGGGAAAGAGGAAGACGCAGAAATTTTTGACCATGGCCCAGGCCAAAAGGATGCTACGAAAAGGAAACGAGGCTTACCTAGCCTATGTGGTAGACACGCAAAAGGAGGTGCCCAACTTACAAGATATTCCGGTAGTCAACGAATTTGAAGATGTATTCCCACAAGACCTTCCGGGATTACCACCCGATAGAGTGATTGAATTTGCTATTGAGTTGGCCCCAGGGACGGCGCCAGTTTCAAAAGCACCTTACCGGTTAGCCCCGTTAGAAATGAAGGAATTAGCTACCCAATTGCAGGAACTCTTGGATAAGGGTATGATAAGACCCAGTGTGTCTCCGTGGGGAGCACCAGTGTTATTTGTTAAGAAGAAAGATGGGAGCATGAGGCTGTGCATCGACTATCGAGAGTTGAACAAGCTAACCATAAAGAACAGGTACTCGTTACCAAGAATAGACGATCTGTTCGACCATCTAAAGGATGCTGTTTATTTTTCCAAGATTGACCTGAGAACTGGATATCACCAACTAAAGATTAAACCCGAAGATATTCCCAAGACAGCGTTCCGTACCAGGTATGGGCATTATGAGTTCTTGGTAATGTCCTTTGGATTAACCAACGCCCCAGCGGCTTTCATGGATTTAATGAACAGAGTATTTAAGAAGTACTTGGACAAGTGTGTGATAGTTTTTATCGATGATATTTTAATCTACTCAAGGACTGAGGCAGAACATGCAGAGCATTTGAGGATATCTCTAGGAATACTCAGAGAGGAACAGTTATATGCCAAATTCTCGAAGTGTGAATTCTGGCGGAATGAAGTACAGTTTTTAGGACATGTGATCAATAAAGAAGGAGTATTGGTCGACCCCTCCAAGATAGAGGCGGTCTCAAATTGGGAAAGGCCAACCACACCCACAGAGGTTAGGAGTTTCATAGGATTGGCCGACTACTATCGTAGATTTGTACAGGACTTTGCGAAGATCGCAGCCCCTTTGACACGACTTACTCGTAAGACAGAGAAGTTTGAATGGACGGAGAAATGCGGAGAACAGTTTTCAGAAATTAAAGAAAAGATTGGTAACGGCCCCGGTGTTGGCATTGCCAGACGGAAAAGGAGATTTTGTGATATATAGTGACGCGTCGCACAAAGGATTAGGGTGTGTGCTTATGCAGCACGGTAAAGTGATTGCGTATGCATCGAGACAACTGAAGGAATATGAGATTAGATATCCTACCCATGATCTTAAGCTAGCGGCAATAATTTTTGCCTTAAAAATTTGGAGGCACTACCTGTACGGAGAGAAGTGCGAGATTTTCACAGATCATAAGAGCCTCAAGTACATATTTACGCAGAAAGAGCTCAACATGCGCCAGAGGAGATGGTTAGAACTAATCAAGGACTATGATTGTGAGATTCTCTATCACCCGGGGAAAGCCAATGTGGTGGCTGACGCCCTCAGTAGGAAGGAAAGGCTCAGAATGATAATGACTTCGGAGGAATTAATCAGGGATTTCGAAAGAATGGAAATAGAAGTAAAGGTAACCGGAACCGGAATTGAAAAGCTGTTTGAGATATCAATGCAGCCAGAGTTATTAGAAAAGATTAGATTGTGCCAAGAAAGAATGATGAATGAGGGCAGAGAGTCAATGACTGGAGAAGAGATCCATACTGAGAGAGACAATAAGGGGATAATGAGGTATTCCTATAGGATTTGGGTTCCGAATGTTCAAGAACTTAAAGACGAGATTTTGGATGAAAGTCATAGTTCAAGGTATTCCATTCACCCGGGAAGCACTAAGATGTATAGGGATTTGAAGGAATATTACTGGTGGCCCAACATGAAGAGGGACGTAGCAGAATGGGTAGGCAAATGTTTGACTTGCCAAAGAGTAAAGGTAGAGCACCAGAGACCCAGTGGACTTTTACGACCCCTGGAGATTCCCGAGTGGAAATGGGAACATATAGCGATGGAATTTGTTGTAGGCTTGCCAAGGACGAAAGCCAATCATGACGCCATATGGGTAATTATAGACCGACTGACAAAGTCAGCTCATTTCATTCCTATCAATGAGAGATACATAGTCGATAGACTGGTGGACATTTACCTTAAGGAAATAGTGACGCGACATGGAGTCCCAGCGTCCATTGTCTCAGACTGAGACCCCAGATTCAACTTCAGATTTTGGAAGAGCTTTCAAGAATGTGCGGGGACCAAGTTAAATATGAGTACCGCGTACCATCCCCAGACGGATGGGCAGAGTGAAAGGACCATCCAGACACTAGAGGATATGTTGAGAGTCTGTGCAATAGACTTTAAAGGAAGTTGGGATGATCACTTGTCGTTGATCGAGTTTTCTTATAACAATAGCTTTCATGATAGCATCGGAATGCCGCCTTATGAGGCCCTGTACGGAAGAAGGTGTCGATCTCCCTTATACTGGGATGAAGTAGGGGAGCGGAATATGCTCGGACCCGAAGTGGTCCAAAGGACCAAAGACATAGTGGATCTTATCAGAGGGCGGCTTGTAGCAGCCCAAGACAGACAGAAGAAATATACAGACCTAGCCCGAAAGGACAAGGAATATGAAGTAGGGGACTTAGTACTACTAAAAGTATCCCCTTGGAAGGGATTAATGAGGTTCGGAAAGAAAGGGAAACTAAGCCCAAGATACATTGGACCTTTTGAGATATTAAGACGGATTGGAAAGTTAGCTTACGAGCTAGCCTTACCCCCTAACTTGCAACAAGTTCATAATGTGTTCCATGTTTCAATGCTAAGGAAGTATCATCGGGATGCCAGACACATAGTGGAGTACGAGCAGGTGGATATACAACCAGATCTGACTTATGTGGAGAAACCAGTAAAGATTCTGGATAAGAAGGAGCAGGTGCTTCGGAACAAAGTGATCAAGCTAGTCAGAGTGCTATGGCAGAATCATAATGTGGAAGAATCAACTTGGGAACTAGAGAGCGTAATGCTAGAAAAGTACCCCCATTTGTTTTCTATTTGATTCCGGGACGGAATCCTTTTAAGGAGGGGAGACTGTAATAACCCCAAAATTTTGAACTTTATTTGTAACCCTTATGAATAGTGTTTTTGCTGATTATGGTGAATGAGAAAACTTTTCATGCCACACTATGTAGGGGTTCTATTATTGATATTCTGAGATTTTATTAGTACTCTATATGGTATATAAGTGTATGTAAAGATCGTCAGAATCCAATTCCGAACACTTTGATTTTTTCCCGGAAATTCTCTAGATACGGAAAGAATTGAGTATAAGGTAACAGGATAAAAAGGATTTAAATTAAATGATTATAAGAGAGGATCATAAAAGGATTATAATGTATTAAGAAAGGTTAAGGAAACCCAAGTAATAAGATCCCGGGTATGATCCCTCAAACGAGAAACGAGAACGAAAGTTAAGCGAACCGTATAACAGATCAGCGGTCATTAGGCAAACAATTAGGAGTTAATCAAGGAGGTTAGGGATGATGAGGTCATCAAACCAATAAGAAGAGGGCAAGTAAGGGATGATGACATATCAAAGGTGACATAAGCATGACATAGGGGGGGAGGTGTGGTTGGTTTTTAACCACACAGTTTTCAAGGTTAATAAGGTAATTAACCAAAATCAAATTAAAAGCAACCAAGATAAGCTAAACAAATCACAAACACAAAAATCATTTCCTTTCTTCTTCAACATTTGCTCTCGGCTTTTCTTCATTTCAAGAAGAAGAAATTTCAAAGTTCAAGTTCCAAGCTTCCTAAATTAGTAAGGTATTTATCTAGTACTCCTTATGCATAGATATAGCTATCCTATAAGTTTGAGCTCCAAAATCATTCACAATCTCTTCCAAGAAATCAATGAAGAAGATAATGAATAGTGATTTCAAGATTTTTAAATTGATTTTTCTTGTTTTTCCTTTAAGATCCAAGCATCCCTAAGACATCTCAAGGCTTCTTAAGGCTTTCTAGCTACTCACATCACTTCAAGGAAGGTATAACATCTCCAAACCCTAGCTTTACTTTGTATATTAGGATGATTTTGATTGTTATGGTAAAAGAGTAGCTTGATGCTTGCATGTTTAGAGTTTGGGTTGGAGTTGTAGTAAATTGGATGTTGAAATCTTATTGATTAGTTAAAGGACTTAAGTATAGTTTTAAATTCATGTTTGAGAATAACATAAATTGGAGAACTTGAGGTGTTGGGGCTGTTGTAGTATGGTATGGATGGATTTTGGTTGTATGAATGAATTGGGGTTGATTGGTGGTTGAATTGGAGTGTTTTAAATTTGGGTAATCGCATAAACATAGCCGTCGTAATGTCCGATTTACTTTAGGCTGTTTTTGTTCTTAACATTAGGACCCGTGAACTCACTGCTAGGTTTTTACCATTGCCATGATTAGATAGTTCATGTTACGAGCTTCGTTTTGATATGTAGTTCGTTTGATTCCGATGTACGGTTTAGGAGAAACGGCCGTTTTAAGTAACGACGTTTCGCGAACGAATCATTACCCCTCGCCTTATTTTGAAACATAGGTTAAAGAACTAAAAGAGCTAATTGGAGTATGAAACATTTATGTAAAGTGTGTTAGGCAGTTGGTAAGACACTCGCGAAAGAATCTCCTTAAAACTCGTAATGGTTAATTTATTAAAAATGGTGGAGCCGAGGGTACTCGAGCGACTTAAGAGAATCATTAAGCGCAAAGCGAGCGTTAGAGTCTAAATTTGTTAAAGTATAGATTTACAAGTGACTTTGGTTTAATTCCAACTTATATGTTGTTTATAGGTTACCATACTCGTCCCAAGCCATTTATAACCCCCAGTCGTTCAGGCAAGTTTTCTACCCGTTATACTGTTGTTGTGATGTATATATGTATATGCATTGTCTTGTGATAAATGCATGTTGGTTAATTAGCAAATTCTTGCGATATATTGTAGCATGTGATATGGTATATATGCATGCTTGGTTCGTAATCTTGATACATATATCTGTTGATTCAGTTGATAATACCCATGCTAGAGATAAGCGGTAATTTGCATATACCCTTAGAAAAGGGGACCTCAAGGTGAACATATTTCTAAACCGGGAGTTGATGTTCCCGAGTATGTTATATATATATATATTTATATATATATATGGATATGGTTTTCAAAACTATTGATCGAATAAGGTTTATTCGATAACTTTATTTTATTTAATGAATATTATTTGAATATTCATTCGAGGACTTATGACTCTGTTTATTATATTTAATGATTATTAATTGGATATTCATTTGAGGATGTATGACTCCGTTTATTTTATTTAATGAATTTTATTTATAATATTCATTTGAGGTATTATGACTCCGTTTATTATTTAATAATATTCTTTATTTTATTAAAGAATAATGTTTCGATAATCAATCTTATTTTCGATTATTCAAATAAAGATAGTACTTTCATATAAGTATATCTTTGGTTATTTAATATCCATTTCAAGTATGAGTTTTAAAACTTCTACTTCGATTATTTTTATAAGGATTATCTTTATAAGAATATTATTTAAATAATAATATTCAGATATTTTCTAATATATCGGGACTGATTTATTTTAATAAATCAGCAGTACTCCAAACATTCTTAAACATGTTTCCGAGTCTTCAAAATGATTTTTAAAGTTAGAGTGGACCCCAAAACTCATTTTTATATTTAAGATCTTCCTTTCAAAGGGGATTTAAATATTCGCTCAAAACCAGGGGATCCGGCTCTGTGGTGTATTTTACATTCGCAACGTGGTTGCTGTTTTGAGAAAACAATTTGATTACTTGCCCAACGTTCGGGAAGTAAGTCCATCTAATTGAGTCGGCATAAGTGACAGGTCGGGGTACGGTCTATCAAAGTGTAAGTGGCTGGGTGGTAGTCCATCAATGCGTAAGAGGCCGGGTGGCGGTCCAGCACAAGGTCCTTATGTGGCCAGGGTGATGACCGGTGGGGGATTCATCCATCTACTAGTAGAAAAGGTTACTTATTGGTATCTTTGCCTGATCAGCAAGATATCGGGTTTATGCCAAAATTCTTTTCCTTTCCAAAATTCATTGGATGTTACAAAATCTGTTCATACTTTACATAACAGAGGTTCCAGGAAATGTTTAAGAGATATATATATGGATATATATCGGGACTAAATAAAGTATCTCGTAACTTTATTTCATTCAATAATATTTCAAAGATTGAATCTATTCAAGTCTTAACTTGTGGTCTCATCTATGGGATGACCTTTTGAAACCTATAATACTTTGAACAGTGGTAGTTCAAGTAGCCTTATAAATGATATAAGTATAGTGAAGTATTTGGTAACTTCATCCCTTGTTTTTGCTTATATCCAGTAAGTAATTATCTTATACCTGATAAAGGTTTCCAGCAAGTTATCGATTTAGATACTTGCGTTATTGTTTACACTATATATTATCTTGCGAGCTGTAATGCTCACTCTTGCTTTATTTCTTCATCACACAACAACAGTTAGGAAAGATGGCCAGACTCAAGCAGACCCAGCGCAAGAGCGTGGGAAGCGCCCCGCGCCTTCCCGTTGAAATCATAGCTGTTATAGCTGCAGAGGTAGATCTATCTGTAGATCAGACCTTCTACTTTCGGGAATCAATTATGTATAATTATAACTTGTGGCAGATAATAGCAATTAATTGTAAACTTATCAAGTAATCATTTTGGGTTGTAATAACTTTAAATTGTGGATTCAAAGATTTGTACTTATTTCAATTTCATCTTTGAGACTATAACGGGTTGTGGTGTGTGTTAGTGTGGGGTCACAGCATGAGGTTATTTATTGTTAATTAAGTGAAGTGATATTGTGGAAAGGAAGACCGTGACGACCCGGATCCCTGACCCCGGATCTGGGGGTGTTACAGTAGGGGTTATTGAAAACCTTCATCCACCAATTTCTGTTAAGGGAGTTCGCAGCTTTCTTGGTCATGCGGGTTTCTATCGGCGATTCATCAAGGACTTCTCTAGAATATATAAACCCTTGTGTAATCTTCTAGAGAAAGATGTCCCTTTCAAGTTTAATGATGAGTGTCTTGGTATGAAATGAGCTACTTCAAATAGGTTCATTCCTCCATCCTAAAATACGATTAATCCCTGTCATAACTACACCTAATTGGGATGAACCTTTTGAGATGATATACGATATAAGTGACTATGCAGTTGGAGAAGTTCTTGGGCAGAGAAAGAACAACATATTTTATGTGGTCTACTATGCTAGTAAGACCCTCAATGGTGCACAATTGAACTATACTACTACTAAGAAAGAACTCTTAGCAATTTTCTACGGTTTTGAGAAGTTTCGATCTTATTTGCTTGGGACGAAGGTGACAATTTTCACTGATAACACTGCAATTCACTATCTTGTCTCGAAGAAGGACTCGAAGCCTAGACTGATTCGATGAGTTCTTTTACTTCAGGAATTTGAGCTGGAGATCAAAGACAAAAAGGGTACTGAGAATCAAGTCATTGATCATATATCTCGTTTAGAAGATCAAAGTGTAACTTCACAGGATAAGACATTGATAAATGAGTCTTTTCCCGATGAGCAGTTGTTTGGGGTATAAGAGGAAGAACCATGGTTCGCATTCATTGTGAACTACCTTGTGAGCAATATTATGTCTCCAGACTTGTCTTCTGCTCAAAGGAAGAAGTTTCTTCATGAGGTGAAGTGGTACATGTGGGATGAACCATTCTTATTTAGGCAAGGAGTTAACCAAATCATCAGGAGATGTATTCTGTACAGCGAAACGAGGGCATCTTGTGATATTTCCATTCGATTGCTTATGGAGGCCACTATGGTGGAGAAAAAACGGCAGCTCGTATCCTTCAAGTGGGATTTTTCTGGCCTACATTGTTTAAGGATGCGCATCAATTCATTTTGAAATGTGATTGATGCTAACGTGTTGGTAATATGTCTAAGAGGGATGCGATGCCTCTTAATACGCTTCTCGAAGTTGAGGTCTTTGATGTTTGGGGAATCGATTTCATGGGGCCATTTATCTCATCTTGCAATAATCAGTATATCTTATTGGCGGGTGATTATATTTCGAAATAGGTGGAAGTTAAGGCTTTGCCGACAAATGATGCAAAGGTAGTGCTTAGTTTTCTTCACAAGCAGATATTCACAAGGTTTGGGACACCAAGAGTCATAATTAGTGACGAGGGATCGTATTTTTGCAATCGCAAGTTCACTGCCTTGATGCAACGATATAATGTGAATCATTACATTGCTACAGCCTACCATCCTCAGACTAATGGTCAAGCTAAGGTATCTAACAGAGAGATCAAGCATATTTTGGAGAAAGTTGTGTGTCCATCTAGGAAGGATTGATCTTTGAAGCTTGATGAAGCTGTTGGGGCGTATCGAGCAGCATACAAGACTCCGCTAGGCATGTCACCGTATCAGCTGGTTTATGGTAAGGGGTGTCATTTGCCTATGGAGCTCGAGCACAAAGCATATAGGGCTTTGAAGAAATTGAACCTTGATTTCGATGTAGCTGGTAGGAAGAGGATGCTTCAATTGAATGAACTTGATGAGTTTCAGCTTCAAGCATATGAGAATAACGTAATGTATAAGGAGAAAGTCAAGAGGTGGTACGATAGGGATCTAGTGCTCAAATCATTTGTGCTGGGGTAACAAGTTCTTTTATTCAACTCTGGTCTCCGTCTTTTTCCTGGAAAATTGAAGTCGAGGTGGTCAGAGCCATTTGTTATCAAAAGTGTGTTTCCATATGGAGCGGTGGAGATTATTGAAAATGATCCAGGCCATGCGTTCAAAGTGAATGGACAAATGTTGAAGTATTACTATGGGGATACGGTAAACCATGAGGTGGTTAATGTCATTTTATTGTCAACTTGATCTCGAGTTTCTACATCAAGCTAACGACGTAAAGCAAGTGCTTCTTGGGAGGCAACCCAAGTTTGTTGTACATTAGTAGGTAGAGGAAGAAGAAAGAAAGGAGAAAAACACAAAAAAATCAGAAAAAGAAAAAAATCAGTTTCACCTACAGAAGCACGGCGCGCCCGCGCTGAGAAGCGAGGCAGACACATTGATTTTCTAGTAAGTGCGTGCGCCCGCGCTGGTATACGGGGCAGCCGCGCTGGTTATCCAATAACACGGTGCGCCCGTGCTGCCAGGCGGGGTGGCCGCGCTGCATCCCTGTAGTCGAAAAAAATGACAGCAAAATAAACAAAAAATCAGAGAGTTTAATACAAAATCAATTCAAACCCGAATTTTACTCTCCCACTTCCATATATTCCTCTCCAAATCAATTTCAATCAACCCCATTACTCCCGTTATTTCCATAACTAATTATCTCCCAAATTCCTATATATACACACACTTATACCAAAACTTCTCCATCACTTCTCAACTTCTCAAACACACAAATCTCTCTTATACACTTGTATTCTCTCAAACTTATTCACTTTCAGTGGCACCCAAAAGACAACAAACCCAAGTTAACAGTAGCACCACTGATTCTTCGAGTGTGGGTGGTGTGAGGCATAGGTTTTTAACGCCAGAGGCTGAGGTGGAGTATGCAAGGCTACTTTCGAAGCCCATAGCCAAGGAGCGAGGTTTTCTACCATCGGGAATGGATGGTAAGCTGCTGGAGATGATTGTGGAGATGGGTTAGATTGCTTTTTATGAGGCACCCGCTGCGGTACTAATGAGTGTAGTTCATGAGTTTTACGTCAATGCAAAAGTGGAGAAGAATTGATTCTTTGTGGTGAGGGGATTGACTGTAGAGTATAGTGTTGATGCGATTGGGTGGGTGGTTGAGCAGCCCGAGAGGAGGCCAAATCAGGATAACTGGAATGAGAAGATGGGGGATGATTTTAACTTGGATTTGATCGTTGCTACACTGTATGTGCCTGAGACTCACTGGAAGTTCAAGAAGGGTACGAACGAGTATTCCACTTTCCCTGCCTCATGCATGAACAGATTTGCACGTGCATGGAATTCCTTTATTTGTGCCAATATCATGCCATCTTCTCACGTGCATGATGTTATTGTGAAACATGCATGATTGTTCTGGGGGATTCTTCGGGGCGACTATGTGGATCTCGGGATGGTGATTCATCAGGGTATCTTAAGGTTTCTGCGAAGTAGTACTACGGGGTTTATACCCTATTCGTCCATTGTGATGAAGTTGTGTGTGGCGGTTGGAGTTCGATGGCCCGTACACGAGCAGCTACAGCTTCCGATGGCCCCGATTGATAGTTCGACATTGTTGAGTATGCAGGAGTGGTACGGTGGTAAGCCTGATCCGAATGGGCTTGGCTATTCTTATGACCATTTTCTAGGTGGACGTCCAACACCTCAAGCATATGCTGGTGGGATGACTCAGGCGAGCAGAACAGCTTGAAGAGCTTAGTTGGGTGAGGCTGGTCCTTCGCAGTCACAGCAGCAGCAGCAGGAAGAAGCACAGAGCAGTGTTGGTTTGATTTTAGCACAATATAGGTGCTTGATGAGGAGGATAGATGTGATGCATGACATCCATAGTCGGTTTACATAGGACCTTACCCAGGCGTTGGGGACCGTATTCAGTGCTACGGAAGTTGATATCCAGTGGTAAGTATTCGGTGAGGACATTGTGTACCCGTCTCCAGACACTCCTGACACTCCACCCTTGAGGGTGATGAACCTGATTCCGAGTAGGTATGCCTGATTCTTTACTATGACCTTCACTGAGGACAGTGAATATTTTAAGTTTGGGGGTAGTAGTTAAGGAACATATGTTTGTGTGTGTCTCATATAGTTTACATATTCATGATAGTGTAGTTCATATAGTTTCATATTTGCCATATAGTAGTTTTTTTATTTTGCATGATAGTATGTTGCATATAGTTTCATTCATGTGCATTATATCATGATCCCTTAGTTTACTTTTTGAACTGATTTGTGATATTGATGTTAGTGTGGTGATGTCGTATATAGGAATGTTAAGTCTTATTGAGTTGATTTTCATGCTAAAAGCAATAACTTTTACTAAGCCTTAAAGGTTGCTTGAGTGCTAGATCATGATAATGTTTTGTTTATTTGTCGAGGTTTAATCACATGTTTATATTTAGAATTTAGGATATTATCTTTATAATAATATAACGTGGATATTTAAAAATCAGAAAAAAATGGATTTCATTGCTAGTTGTTGTGGCTATTGATAAGTGGCATTTTATACCACTTAGAACGTCTTAAAATGGCTTAAATTGGTGTCTTGAAATCAAGTATTTTGTGTATTTGATGCGTTTTTCTAGTGTTTATGCATTTCAGGGTTTTAGTTGCATTTCGGGGGAGGAATCATCAAGAATAAGCCTTGGCATGTGTTCACCATTGCGAGAGGAAAGAAACGGGCAGATTACGGCGAAGAAACGGAGCGAAATCAGAATTTTTCCAGTAGAGGTCTGAGCGCCCGCTCAGCATTGCTGAGCGGCCGCGCAGCAAGCTGAGCGCCCGCTCAGCTATGCTGAGCGGCCGCGCAGGGTCAGGAAAAAAGACAAATTATTTTAGGACTTCTACTTCTGTTTGGTTTCCACTTCTATGTAATCTGAGTTTTATGGGACTATTATATAAGTAGATTTGAGACGTTTTCACAAGTGTGGATTAAAGAAGATTGTGTTTTTACGCAAGGAGCGAAGGAGATAAGGAAGAAGACCGATTTAGCACACCGCAACGAAGAGGAAGCATATATTCTTGTGATTCTTGTTTCGTTGTAACGTTGGATGCTAGTTTTCTTGCTTTGAACTTATTTACTCTTGTGACGTACTCTGTTTTAATATAATTAGTTTAGTTATTATTTTCTTGTGTTTGTTTATCATGATTTCATATGAACCTATGATGACGATAAGTGCTATTATGGGCTAATCGTGATCATGGGGTTGCAACGGATTTATTATGGAATTCTTTAGTTAATTGTTTAATACTTTAGTGTGTGATGATTGCATGATATCTAGTATTGGTTGTGCGTATTCGTCTTATGTGCGTCGCGAACATATAAGATAGGGTGTTAATCTCTTGTGAAGCGACGGTGGATCTTGAGATTTAGAACTTGCCATGCTAGCATAGGTTCATGTACGTTGTGCATGATTAGTGGGTAACTCTAACAGTTTTATTTGCCCTATGTAATCAAAAGGAGTAACTTGTGTTTAAATCGTTGTGTTGTCAATTTCTGTAGACATATGGGAACTCAACATAATTGATGACTATTCAACTTCTATCTTAATTGTGGATGCTTGGTGGAATGGTATTAGTACAATGAAAGTTGGCTTTTATCAGTTTCGTGTTATTTGATTAATATCATCACTGTCACATGCTAAGGATAATAACAATGGCTATTGTAATAACCCCAATTTTTGGAAATTTTTGAAACCCTTATGAATAGTGATTTTGCAGATTATGCTGAATGAGAAAACTTTTGATGCCACACTATGTAGGGGTTCTGTAATTGATCTTCTGGGATATTATTAGTACTCTATGTGGTATATAAGTGTATGTAAAGATCGTCAGAATCCAGTTCCGAATACTTTGATTTTTCCCGGAAATCCACTAGATACGGAAAGAATTGAGTATAAGGTAACAGGATAAAAAGGATTTAAATTAAAGGATTATAAGAGAGGATCATAAAAGGAATACAATATATTGAGAAAGGTTAAGGGAACCTAAGTAATAAGATCCCGGGTATGATCCCTCAAACGATAAACGAAAACGAAAGTTAAGCGAACCGTATAACAGATCAGCGGTCATTAGGCAAACAATTAGGAGGTTAATCAAGGAGGTTAGGGATGATGAGGTCACCCAACCAATGAGAAGAGGGCAAGTAAGAGATGATGACACAGTAAGGTGATGTAAGCATGATATAGGGAAGGAGGAGGTGTGGTTGGTTTACAACCACACAAATATAAGGTTATTAAGGTAATTAACCAAAAACAAAACAAAACAACAACCAAGCTAAGCCAAACAAATCAAAAAACACAAAATAATTTCATTCTCATCATCTTGCTCTCGGCTTTTCATCTTTTTCAAAGGAAGAAAAATCAAAAATCAAGTTCCAAGCATTGTTAAATCACAAGGTAATTATCTAAGGTTCCTTGTACATAGATATGGATATGATATAAGTTTAAGCTCCTAATTCCTTCACAATCTCTTCCAATAAATCAAGGAAGAAGATGGTGAATAGTAACCTTCAAGAAATAACTTTAGTTTTCTTGAATTTTTATGAAAGATTAAGGTTATACAAGCAAGGATCAAGGTTCTTTAGGCATTCAAAGCTCTTGTGTTGTGTTAAAAAGCTTCAAGGAAGGTATAATCTCTTAACCAAGCTTTGTTATTGAATGTTAAGAGCATAATATGAGTATTATAGTTCATGAGAGGCTTGATGGTTGTGTATGTAGAGATTAGTTGGTTTTGGGATGTTTTTGGAGTTGTAAATCTTGGTTGTTGATTAATGAACTTAAGTGTAGTTTAAATTCATGATAAAGAATAGTATAAATTGTTAATGTTGAGTTGTTGGGGCTGTTATGATAAAGTATGGATGGAGTTTGGATTGGGTTGTGATTATGGGTTGATTGTGAGATGATTTGGAGTTGTTTAAAATTGGGTAATCGCGTAAATATAGCCGTCGTAATGCTCGATTTACCGTAGACTGTTTTTGTTCTTAAGATCAGAACCCTTGAACTCACTGTTAGGTTTTGACCATTGCCATGATTAGATAGTTCATGTTATGAGCTTCGTTTTGATATGTGGTTCGTTTGATTCCGATGAACGGTTTAGGAGAAACGGCCGTTTTAAGTAACGACGTTTCGCGAACGAACCCTTACCCCTCGCCTTACTTTGAAACATAGGTTAAAGACCAAAAAGGGTTAATTAGTGTATGAAACAATTATGGTAAGAGTGTTAGGCAGTTGGTAAGACACTCGCGAAAGAATCGCCTTAAAACCCTTAATGGTTAATTTATTAAAAATGGTGGAGCCGAGGGTACTCGAGCGACTTAAGTAAATCGTTAAGCGCGAAAGCGAACGTTAGGACTCTAAATGGTTAAAGTCTAGTTTCTTAAGCGACCGGGGTTTAATTCTGACTTATGTTGTTGTTCATAGGTTATCGGACCCACTCTAAGCTTAAGCCTATCCGGGAGCGCTCAGGCAAGTTTTCTATCCGTTATACTGTTGTTGTGATGTATACACTTGTATATGCATTATCTTGTAATAGATGCATGATGGTTATATTAGCAAATTCTTGCGATATATTGTAGCATGTGATATGGTACATATGCATGCCTGTTTCGTATCCTTGCCCTATATATCTGTTGGTTCAAGTTGATAATACCTATGCTAGAGAATAGCGGTAACTTGCATATATCCTTAGTATAGGAACCAAAGGTGAAAACATTTTCTAAAACCGGGAGTCGAGGATCCCGAGTGGATTTTTTATATATATATATATATGGTTATAGTTTTCAAAACTATTAATCGAATAAGGTTTATTCGATAACTTTATTTTATTAATGAATATTATCTTGAATATTCATTCGAGGACTTATGACTCCTTTATATTATTTATTGAATATTACTTGCATATTCATTTAAGGATGTATGACCCCTTTATTTTATTTAATGAATATTATTTATAATATTCATTCGAGGTATTATGACTCCGCTTATTATTTATTAATATTCTTTATTTTATTAAAGAATAATGTTCGATAATCAAACTTACTTTTGATATTCAAATAAAGATATTACTTTTGTATAAGTATATCTTTGATTATTTATTATTCATTTCAAGTATAAGTTTTAAAACTTCTACTTCAATTATTTTTATAAAGATTATTCTTTATGGGAATATTATTTAAATAATAATATTCAGATATTTTGTAATATATTGGGACTGATTTATTTTATTAAATCAGCATCACCCCAAACATTCTTAAAAATGTTTGTGAGTCTTCAAAATGATTTTTAAAAGTTAGAGCGGATCCCAAAACTCATTTTTTTTATTTAAGATCCTCCTTTCGAAGGGGATTTAAATACTCGCTCAAAACCTGAGGGATCCGGCTCTGTGGTGTGTTTTATATTCGCAACAAGGTTGTTGTTTTGATAAATGAATTGATTACTTACCCAACACTCGGAAAGTAAAATTCTTGGAACAAGTTAATCCATTAACAGGAATCGCCTGGGAAATATCGGTGAGTTCTCCTTTCCAAATAGATATGACTTCTTGGTGGAGCCGTATCAACAAGTTTCTACTTGGGGAAAGTGGGGACGAGCTTTACGTTTCAGAGTCATGGATTTCATCTGAACTAGGAGTGGCGTAAGTGGCCGAGTAGCGCCGGCCCAGCCTTATTATATTGGCCCAAATGGCCTGGAAGTTCCGCTAAGGCGGTCCATTCCTTAGGAGTTCAGTGTTCGGTTGACAAGTAAATCCGACAGGTTCTCCTCTATATGTAGAAAATGGTGGGGTTGTACTACTACGACTGATCATCGTAAGTGGTCTTCCTGGCGCGGCAAACTCCCGTAATGAGTTCATCATCCAATTGGATAATTTCTGCAACACTACCCAGAGCACTTCGATAGAAAGGCTACGGTTGGGCGATTGTTGAGTGTTGGCAGGGTCAAGTTTTCAAAATGATGTTTGCATCAAATGAAGTATCTCATAACTTCATTTTATTTTGATGATATTTTAAAGGTTGAATCTATTCAAGTCTTATCTTGTAGTCTCATCAGTGTGATGAACTTTTGAAACTAATTATAACTTGAACGGTGGTAGTTCAAGTAGTATTTGGAAAAGATATAAGTATATTGGAGTATCTTGTAACTTCATCTTTTAAACTTATATCTAGTAAATGATTATCTTATGCATGACAAAGATTTTCAGAAAAACGTTGAGACAAGGTTAGATATATGAGATCACCTTGCAACGATATTTTTATACAGTTATACACTGGAACTCTGTGTGTATTATGCATGGAAGAGAACTTTCCATATTTTGAAAAGTATATATGTATATATATATACTGAGTATTTTGCGACTTCATCGCATTAAGATATCAACTTGGGTCATTTCTTTTGACCTATGAGAAGGCTCATATCTTGTTAATCATTATACATATCATTTTGGTGGGCTTGCTTCTCACCCTTGCTTTCTTCTTTCATCACACAACATCAGATAGACAAGATGAACAGGACCAAGCTCCCAATTCGCGAGCGGATAAGAAACGTTCCGCAGTTTCCTATAGGCGTTGATGTCGCTGTAGCTGAGGTAGGAGCTACCAATAGGCTAGGCTTTCAACTTTTGATGTACCAGATTTATGTATATTTATGGATTGTATTAATGGCAAAGAAATGTAAATTTATTCAGAAAACCCTTTTAAGGTGTATTGACAGATAATTGTGGAATAAAGTGACTTGTGATTATTTTTGGGGATTCATCTCTGAGACTATAACTTGTGGTGTGTGTGTGTATATTGTGGGGTCACAGTATAGAGTAGTTGATTGTTTAATAAGATTAGGTGTTATTAAGGGAAATGGAACTCGTGACAACCCGGATCCCCGACCCCGGATTTGGGGGTGTTACAGCTATAGAAGGAAGTAATAATGAAGTTGTGATCTCATGAGTGTTTTATTATTGATAAATTGAAGTGTTAGTTAAGTGATTAATTAAGTAGTTAATTATAGTTAATATTTAATCAACAATTTTAAGTGTTAGTATCTTAACATTGAGAAGTAATCATACATTGGTGAGTGAGTTAATTAGACAATAATTTAGTCTGAGTCTCTGAGGGAACGAACTAGAAAGTATTCTATATTACTTTCGAACGCGTATACTTGTGTGAATATTAGCGCGTGTTTTCGCCCTAACAGCTATGTGTCAAATGGCTAGTAGCCGGCTCATTTTATATGAGTAGTCTAGGGTTGAGTGAGATGGAGCGAAATGCACTCGTTCAGAAATCATGTAGAACAAAAATAGAAAAAAAAGAAAAAAAAGTGAAGAAAAAAAATGTGTTATGCATAGTTGATCACGAGTGGGCTCTTTAATACTCGAGTTATAAAGTTCTTAGGGGATTTTGTGCCTAGTGACTAAAGGCTTTTATAGTCTGGGATGCACTAACCTAACGCTCATTACATGGGTATTATTGTATAAGTCTTTTATGTACCTCACTCATTGCATGGTCAAATAAGCATATTTGAGTTGTTTATGTGTTAGCAATAAAAGCATGAATCCATGTATAACTCCGATATGAGAATTGAAGTGTTGTCAGTCATTTTGAGTTTAGCTTTTATTATATTTATAAACTTGTGATTACCTTGATGAGTAGTGAGTCATAATTATTGATCTAGTGGCGATAGTATATCTGTTAAGCACTTGCACACACACACACGCTTCTGGTTTGTGAATTGATTTGTGAGTTTTAATTGAATTTGTGCGAATTGGTGTTTTGTACTCAAGTTATTTATGTTTTTGATGTGTTTTTATGGTGTTTTGCATTTTAGGCATATATCAGGGATCCAGGTGAGTTAGCATTGTGTTGATGCGAAAATGGTGTTAGGAAGTGTAATAAAGATTGCTTGTGCAAAGACCGTCAAGAACCAGCAATAAAAGAGAAGCAAAATCAGAAGTTTTTCCAGAAGGACGACACGCCCATGCTGGGCTAGCGCGGCCGCGCCAGAAGTACAGAAGGTCAGCGCGCCCGCGCTGGTGAAGCGCGCGGCCGCCCCAGGTCGGGATGAAAGAATCCGGATTCTCTTAAATTCTGATTTATGGGCTTCTAATTTGCATGGGCTGCTATATAATGACAACTTAAGATCTTTTTTCAGAGAGGAGACATAACAGAGCTTAAGGCGAGATCGACGAGAAGACCTATAGCACAATTCAACGAAAGCGAAGAAGACCTAGTTTATTATTGTGATTCTTTGTTCTAAGTTGTAATCTTGGATGCTCATTTCTTGTTTTGTTAAACCTATACTCTTGTTACGTACTTGGTTTATTATTTATTCAGTATAAAGACTACGTTCATTATACCATGCTTTTATCGGAACCCACGTTGATGATGAGTCCGATTATGGGCTAATCTTATCGTGGGGTTCTAGTGGATTTACTTATGGATCTCTTTAGTTAATTTATTCGATACCTTAGTGTGTGGTGATTGTATGATAACCTAGTATTGGTTATGCTTATTCGTCTTATGTGCGTCACAAACTTATAAGATAGCATGTTAATCTCTATTAAAGCGAAAGTGAATATAGGGGTTTAGAACTTGCCACGCTAGCATAGGTTTATGTATTTGATATGCATGATTCGTAGGTAATTTTAACCATCTTACTTGCCCTATCAATCAGGATAGATAACTTGTGTATTAAACCGTTATGTTGTCAAATTCTATAGACATATAGGGTCTCAATATAATTGGTGTCTATTCATCTTCTATCTCTTTTGTGGATGTCTGGTAGTAGGGTATTCGCACAACGAAAGTTGGCATTTACTAGTTTCATGTTATCTGATTAGTATCATCACCATTGAATGCTAAGGTTGAGAACAAAAAGGCTATTGAATGAAGTAGTAATAAAGTTAGAATCCCATGTTTGTGTTATATAAGTAAATTAACCTTTTAATTCTCGTAGTTAATTGCATGCTAGTTAATAATCTTAGTCATAAACGATCTAAATTTGTTAATCATCTTAGCATTGAATAATAACCATACCATTGTTGCATAAGTGCATTGATTGAAAGTATCCTAAACCAGTCTCTGTGGGAACGAACTAGAAATAATTATATATTACTTGCGATCGCATATACTTGCGTGAATATTAGCGTGTGTTTTCGTCCTAACAACTAGAAGGTTCTTTTCTTTTAGTAAAGGTAGAAGACGTGTTGTTCAATTCCCTATATTGTAGTTGCAGTGCAGGTTGACTAGGATTAATTATATACAAATTGTCTTGCAATATTCCAAAACATATAATTCATTTATTCATCATAACTGAAACATTACGATCCAAACAAACATTACAACAATCCATAGCAAGCTTAGAAACCGAAATTAGATTTCTTCTAAAAGAAGACTCAGCTGTTAGTTAGTACCCCCTTGGTACATAAAGACAATTGTTCAAAACCAAAATCCTATCAGAACCATAAGATAAATTGTGATGCCCTCCAAATCCGGGGTCTAGATTTGGGAGTCATTATACGATAAACGATACTAAAACGTACATAATGGAATAAAATAATAAATATGACCCCTTGCATACAACTGGATCGATCACAGGTTATAGTATGAAACAAGCGCAAATACCAACCAAATGTAATTACAACCCATAAGTCTATTTATTTTACAAACTACTCAGATTTTATTACAAACTTCTAGACTAGTCAAGCATCCCAAACAATCTACCCGGAAAATACACCACACTATATACAAGCACACAACTCCTGCGAAAACCTGGAACTTAGGCCTGCTCTGTCTTAGCTGAAAGATCAGATTAATAAACAAGTATGGGTGAAAGAAATGCTCAGCAAGCAGTACAAAATGTATGCTTGAAATGATAAACCATATTTTGATAATAACTGAATAACAGGAGATAAACAGTAATGTTTGATCAACAATAAAATCTAAACAAGCTATAAACAATAACCGATAAATTTTAGATTGTAATCTTTAACCGATAGACGTAATATCATATGCAGATCAACCCATGTGATAGCACTGTATCATGGTTAGTAGAAACATGTCCCAAAACATGAGTACTCAAATAAAAGGTAATATAGCTGCCAATGGCATAAGTTGCATTATAATATTTTATATAATACATGGTCCTCCGCTGGACCGTCCGCCCCGATCACTTACGCATTCATCCAATCAATAAAACATTTTTAATCAAAGAAGCCGAATTAAATGACATCCTTAACAATATAACTCCCCATTTCAAATGGTCCGGAGTCATTTCAACAATTGATGGCGAAATAACTAGAACAATTAGTTACTCACTAATCTCATCTCAACATTCCACAGTATAAAGTAATTTGTAGCGAAATATAAAACGTTTAACTATTCTGAACTTAGAATAGTATGGAATCTTGCATAATAGAGTTGATAATAAATATCACTTGAACGTTAGGTGAAAGTAGGGATACTCGCAATTATACTACAAGAAAGTTTAGGAATACTTTCCTGGTATAAGAATAAATAAAGTAATTCACTATTCGAAATTTAGAATTGGGGAGAAAACTTGCCTGGTGTGTTCAATAACTTCTCACTATAATCTCGGATTATAATTGCTGGCTACCAACTCCGTCTAACACTTGACTGTGCTCATTGCGACTCAATTCTATAAACAAAAGGACTATCTTAATTAACAGAACCAAACTCAATCGACATAACTATACGTCTTGACGTCTACCCGATCATTTATATCTAATCATGGCATTTAGAACTATAAAAAGATAGCATGCAAATCACGTAACACGTAATCATGTTATTCGCATAACATATAAGTTCGATTGTTAAAAGATAGGTCGCGGTACTTTTAGAATTGAAATCAGATTAATAATAGTATTTGTCGATCAGCCAGCCACTCATAATAACTCATAAATCACACGACCTTTTAATATAAAAGAAATTAGGCCTTGAAAGTATTTTTATTAGAAGCGGAATATTTTTCTAAGTCTATACGCATTCGTTTCGTATTAAACGGACGAACTGTTTATTTATTATGAATAAAATAAGAATAAAATATGAATAAATCAATTAATATTAACAAATCAATTAATATTAATATTAATTTATTTTTAAATACCTAAATATAAATTTTAAAAGCTCAAAAATAATTTTTAAGAATTATTTGAATTAATTATAAATAATTATATTTTATTTAACTATTTATAAATAAAATTAATTGATCAAATGAATTAATCAATTATTTAAATCCTAAATAATTAATTAAAATAAATTAAAAATAATTAAAACAAATATGGATTTTTGAAATTAATAAAATAAAATAATTTTTGGAATTTAAAATAATTCAGTTAATTATGAAATCATTAACCAAATTATTTTTGGAATTTAAAAAGGATTTTAGGAATTTAAAATAAAAAATTTTGAATTTTTATAAAATAAAATCAGTACAAAAATATTTTAAGAATTGGTTATGGGGAAATAAAGATTGAAATCGGGTCAGGGTTGGGTCGACATCCGGCTCATCCGGGTCGACGAAGAACACGAAGAACAGCCGGAAAATTCTACAGAATCCGGCGATCTGCAAATTTTCTGGCCAGTCTTTAACGAGTCTAAAAACACCCCATGGCAACATCGTTTTGCTTCGTTTTGCATCCCAAACAATTCCTTATTCTCCCAACAACACAGATCAATCAATATCATCTACAAATGAACCGAGGTTCGTCTTCTCCGGCATTTTTCGCCATTAAAACCGGTGAGCACCGACGAACTTCCGGTGAAGTTCGATTTCGCTCAATACTCAACGAAATCTTATGATTTTTATATCAAAACGAGGATAAATCAACACTCAAGCTTTTCAAAGACTTAAAAACAACAGATAATCACAAACAAACCCAAAAATTCGAATTGAAAAAATATGACAAAACCATAAATTCAAACTTTCTCAAATCTTAATCAAAAATTAACAAAATTAAATGCTAAATCACTCTTCGTGATCCCAGGAACAATTATCAATCAACAAAAATATCAAACAATCACTCAAAATCCAAAACTAAATTTAAATGCATAATTTAAAAAATCGAAATCGTTGAATATACAACCTTATTCGACGATATGGGTATGAACTTGATCATCTCGATACAAGCTTCGCAACGACACCAAGAACACAATCAACAGTTGGTTGGTTTAAACAGAAAGCTTGAATTTGCGAATTCGGTTTTCAAAAACTAAAATAAACTTGAAAATATAGAGAATTATAATTCTTATATGTTTGATCAGATTACTACTGACTGTAATCTGATAACTACAAGGGGTATATATATTTATAAAATTTGTCCCGATAAATCACAAATTGGTATCTTTTGTTCACATTATGTAAATTACAAACCCCGAACTAATAATTTACGGGGAAATGTCGTGAAAATATAATGTACAGATACATACAATATTTATATCAAAATTCCCGTAAAAATATATACATTTTAAAAATATGAAAACACAAACTCCCGGAAGAATCTTTAATTTTATAAAAATATAGATACAAATTTTACGGGATTTTATGTCCCGGTCGAGGCCTGGTTCGGTAACTTTTGTGAAAGCAAAATATTCCCTAAATTTAAAATAAACCCTGTAAACAATTATAATACACGCAAATGTACACAAAACAAGTTTTAACACGTAACACAGAGGAAACGTAATCTGACTCACATCCAAATTGCGGCTCGATTCATATAATTGCATTTTAAATACTTAATAAATATTTAAAAAAATATCATGGTCCTCGCAGGACTAAATTAATACCTATTACACAATAAATCATGGCAAAACATTTTAAATTTAATTAAACAGAGAATATTTATCATATATATCACAAAATATGTACATAATTTTCCCGGTTATTACATCCTTCCCCCTTAAGAGGATTCTGTCCGCAGAATCTATTTTAGGAAAACAAATTAGGATACTTAGACAACATTTCACTTTCTAACTCCCAAGTCGACTCTTCAACCTTGGAATTCCTCCATAAAATTTGTACTAAAGCTACAGACTTATTTCTAAGCAGTTTCTCGTGCCGGTCTAAAATCTATATCGGCCGCTCTGCAAAAGATAAGTCTGGCTAGATCTCGATTGGTTCATAGTCTATCACATGATTAGAATTAGGAAAATAATGCTGTAGCATGGACACATGGAACACATTGTGGATATGCTGCATGTGTGGTGGTAAAGCCAACTCATATGCCACATTCGCCATACGCCTTAAAATTTCAAAAGGCCCAACATAGCACGGACTCAACTTTCCTTTCTTCCCAAATTTTGATAAACCTTTCCAAGGTGAAATCTTTAGTAGCACTGCTTCACCAACTTCAAATTCCATTTCCTTTCTTGCAGGATCAGCATATTTGCGTTGACGATCTTGAGCTGCCACTAATGTTTTTCGAATAAGTTCAACCTTTTCTTTTGTCTGCCGGATCAATTCTGGTCCCGAAATCTTTCTCTCACCAACTTCATCCCTATAGATTGGGGATCTGTATCTTCTACCGTACAAGGCTTCATATGGGGGCATTCCAATACTGGCATGATAATTGTTATTGTAGGAGAATTCAACCAATGGCATATGTTCATCCCAACTTCCTTCAAAATCTAACGCACACCCCCTTAGCATGTCTTCGATAGTCTGAATTATCCTTTCACTCTGACCATCTGTCTGTGGATGATACGCGGTACTCATGTTTAACTTCGTTCCGAGACAATCTTGAAAACTTCTCCAAAATCTTGAATTAAATCGAGGATCTCTGTCTGAAACTATGGATACTGGAACTCCATGTCGAACTACAATTTCCTTCAGGTATAGCTGAACCAATTTATCCAATGAGAATCTCTCGTTGATAGGAAGAAAATGTGCTAACTTAGTCAATCTATCAATAATAACCCAAATAGCATCATGATTTGCCCTGGTCCTCGGTAATCCCACTACAAAATCCATCGCAAGATGTTCCCACTTCCATTCTGGAATTTCCAATGGTTGTAACAGTCCACTGGGCCTTTGATGTTCTGTTTTGACTTATTGGCAAGTGTAACATTTACTCACCCATTCCGCAATCTCTTTCTTCATACTTGGCCACCAAAAGTTTTCTCTTAAGTATCTTTACATTTTCGTACTTCCGAGATGAATTGAATATCTGGAGTTGTGAGCGTCTCGAAGAATTTCATCTTTCAGCTCGGCCACGTTAGGTATCCATATTCTGGAAGAAAATCTTAATATTCCTTTATCATCCTTTTGACTCCCTTTCTCTTCTCCTGTTAACTCTTCTTGTTCATGGCTCATTACTTCTTCCTGACATCTTATTTTCTCCAACAATTCTGGTTGAAAAGACATTACACACAACATATTTGTAGACGTACTTGGAATATTGACCTGTATTTCAAGCTTCTTAAATTCCTTGATCAATTTTTCAGATGAAGTAATCATGTTTAACCTTTCAATTCTGCTTAGAGCAGCTGCCACCACTTTGTTTTCTCTGGATGATAGTTGATGATATAGTCATAGTCCTTGATCAATTCTAGCCATCTTCTCTGCCTCATGTTCAATTCCTTTTGGGTAAAGATATACTTTAAACTCTTGTGGTCTGTGTAGATCTCACACTTTTTTCCATAAAGATAGTGCCTCCATATCTTCAATGCAAACACTATAGCTGTTAATTCAAGATCATGGGTTGGATACTTCTCTTCATGTGGTTTCAACTGTCTTGAAGCGTAGGCTATCACTTTGTCATGTTGAATCAAAACACATCTTAATCCTATATACGACGCGCCACTGTAAATCACAAAGTTTCCTTGATCATTTACTAAGACTAGTACTGGAGAAGATACTAATATGTTCTCTATTTCCTAGAAACTCTCCTCGCACTTTTCATTCCATTCAAAATTCTGATTCTTTCTGGTGAGCTTTGTTAGTGGCGTGGCTATCTTCGAAAAATCTTGCACAAATCTTCTGTAGTAACCTGCCAATCACATGAAACTTCTTACTCATGTTGGTGTTTTGGTCTCTCCCAGTTGATTATAGCTTCAATCTTTGATGGATCCACTTCCACTCCTTTATTACTAATCACGTGCCCAAGGAATCGTACTTCTTTTAACCAAAATTCATACTTGGAAAACTTTGCGTACAATTTCTCGTGTCTCAGTGTCTCCAGAACTATTCTCAAATGTTCAGCATGCTCCTCTTCCATCTTAGAATATATCAAAATGTCATCTATGAATAAAATCATTAATTTATCCAAATACCTCTTGAATACTCAATTCATTAGATCCATGAAAGCTGCTGGTGCTTTGGTTAATCCAAATGCCATTACCAAAAACTCATAATGTCTATATCTGGTTCTGAATATTGTCTTTGGAATGTCCTCTAGCTTAATCTTCAGTTGATGATATCCAGATCATAAATTAATCTTAGAAAACCATACAGCGCCTTTTAGTTGGTCAAAAAAATCATCGATCCTTGGTAACGGATACTTATTCTTAATGGTCAGCTTATTCAGTTCTCGGTAGTCAATACACGGCCGCATACTTCCATCTTTCTTCTTGACAAACAAAACGGTGCGCACCATAGGGATACACTAGGTCTTATAACTCCTTTATCCAAAAGATCTTGCAACTGAGTTGCCAATTATTTCATCTCCACTGGTGCCATTCAATATAGAGCTTTAGAAACTGGTTCTGTTCCAGGTGCTAAGTCAATCACAAACTCAATCTCTCTGTCGGGAGGTAATCCTGGAAGATCGTCTGGAAAGACATCTGGAAACTCATTGACAACTGGAATTGCTTCGAGCACGGGATCTCCTTTACTGGAATCTATCATGTGAGCCAAATACGCCTCACAATTCTGACACAATAATTTCTTTTTTTGAGCTATGTTAATAACTTATTTTCCTGCTTACTCCCTTGAAATATCACCTTCTTCTTACTATCTAATGTCTGAAGTCTCACTTTTCTATTCTTACAATCAATCTGAGCATTATTCTCTGACAACCAATCAATTCCTAAGATAACATCAAATTCTCCCAACTTAAAAGGTATTAAGTTGGCATAAAAATGATGTCCTCCTATCTCAATGTCACACCTTGGACACACTCGGTCGACGAAAACTTGGTTCTTATTAGCTAGTTCATTCATTAACGCTTGTTCTAACAATTCAACTTTGCAATGCAGTTTATCGACCAAATCTTTAAAAATAAATGACCTTGTAGCTCCAGAATCAGTTCATACTTTAGCATCAACGGAGTTGACTGGAAGCGTACCTGCAACCACGTCGGAACTCTATACAGCATCCTTCATAGTCATGTTGAATGTTCTGGCTTTGGGTTGAGCTGGTGGTCCTTCAATCCTTTGCACACCCTGAGATGGAGCTCCTGCAATCCTTGGTAGGTTACTTGTCGCACCTTGTGTTGAATAATTTCTAGCAATATGCCCTGGTTTCCCACACTTATAGAAAATGCCCCCAAATTCTGACCTTGGGTTGGATTCTGACACATATTAGCAAAGTGTCCTTTCCTTCCATATTTGAAACACGTCAAATTGGTATTACAATTCCCAAAGTGCTTTCTGCCAGTAAACTTGTAATTTGGGATTGGTGAATGATTGGACCTTTGTTGATTTGAATTCTGAAAATGGCTACCTTGTCCCCCATTTCCTGATTGTGGCCTTTTGTTGAAATGGCCCCAGAAATCACCCTGTTGCCGACTTTCTTTTGAGGTTTCTAATTTCTTTTTCATCCCGTTCCTTTCACTCTGAGACATGTCACTCCTACTTTCAATCACCATCACTTTCTGAACCACTCCCATATATAAAATCAACTCAAATATGGCCACTCTATTCTGAATCCAAAATTTTAACCCTTGTTCAAACCTTCTTGATCTCTTTTCATCCTTATCAACTTGATCTGGCACAAACCTCGCCAATTCAATAAACTTGGCCTCATATTCCGTGACAGTAAGATCACCCTGTGTCAGACTCAAGAACTTGATCTCCATTTAGTTCTTTATATACCTCGGGAAATACTTTTCTAAAAAAAGCTCTGTAAATCTTTCCCAAGTCACAAACTCACCTTCTTCCAACGCTCGCGTGGATTCCCACCAGTAGTTTGCCTCACCCTTCAGAAAGTAATTGGAAAACTTGGTCTTCTGTTCAGCTCCTGCTCCTACTAAGTCAAAGGCTTTCTCAATTTCTTTAATCCATGCATTGGCTTCCACAGGTTCAGCACTTCCCTTGAACTCAGGTGGTTTCACAGCTTGAAATTGCTTAAAAGTCACGTAGGTGGTGCTACTGGTTGTTGTTGTTGTTGTTGCTGCTACTGCTGTTGTTGCTACTGTGTGAGATGCAACACTTATTGCTGCATCAGTCCCAACATCTGGATAATCGTTGGATCTGTATGACTCTCGGTACGATCCTCTCCTGAATTACTCCTCCTCTTTGGTGCCATCCGGTGACGAAGGTTACCTACTTTCGGTGGACGCGGAGCCACGTAGTATTGCAAGTAAATAGAGCAGTTACATCATTCTTGTAAGAAAACAAGCAACATATATAATAATATGTCAAGCATGGTGTCAAATATGTAGCAATCTTTTAGCATATCGAAATTCTCACACATTAGCTCTTTTCCAAAATATCATAAACTTGCTACCATATTAATACATGCGACATGATTATCAAATAATCTTGCTTACTATCTCAAAGAATAATAACACAAAGAAAATTAACAAAGAATTATGCAAGCTTTCCAACTCTTACTTAAAATCTCAAATAAACCAACAAATGGTGGACAGGGTTGCAACACAACCTTCCAACCTCTTTCATCACTTCTTACTATCCTCGGAAATCAACAAAATAGAGAAGCAATGACACAAAAGCCTAATGCTGAATGTAAAACAAGGAACTTGAACAATTTAACTATAAACCAGCCCAATAACCTAACTTAACTCTATAATAGCTAAACTACACGCGCTTATCTTATGTGATCTTCCTATGACTTATTCAAGGCAACACATAAGCCTATTTCAGTGCCCATAACCTGTAGCTCTGATACCAACCTGTGACACCCTCCAAATCCGGGGTCTAGATTTGGGAGTCACTATACAATAAACAATACTGAAATATACATAATGGAATAAAATAATAAATATGACCCCTTTTATGAAACTTGATCGATCACAGGTTATAGTATGAAACAGGCGCTAATACTAACCAAATATTATTACAACCCATAAGTCTATTTAATTTTACAAACTATTCAGATTTTATTACAAACTTCTAGACTAGTCAAGCATTCCGAACAGTCTACCTGGAAAACACACCAAACTATTTACAAGCACACAACTGCTGGGAAAACCTGGAACTCAGGACTGCTCTGTCTTAGCTGAAAGATCAGATTAATAAACAAGCATGAGCGAAAGAAATGCTCAGCAAGCAGTACAAAATGTATGCTTGAAATGATAAACCACATTTTGATAATAACCGAATAACAGAAGATAAATAGTAATTTTTGATCAACAATAAAAGTTAAACAAGCTATAAACAATTAACGATAATTTTTAGATTGGAATCTTTCACCGACGGATGTACTATCACATGTTGATCATCTCGTGTGATAGCACTGGATCATGGTTCGTAGAAACATGTCCCAAAACATGAGTACTCAAATAAAAGGCAATATATCTCCCTATGGCATAAGTTACATTATAATATTTTATATAATACATGGCCCTCCGCTGGACCGTTCACCCCGGTCACTTACGCATTCATCCAATTATTTAAATATTTTTAATCAAAGGAGCCGAATCAAACGACATCCTTAACAACATAACTCCCCATTTCACATGGTCTGAAGTCATTTCAACAACCGATGGTGAAATAACTAAAACAATTAGTTACTCGCTAATCTCATCTCAATGTTCCACTGTATAAAGTAATCTGTATAGAACACTACACCATATATGGGCTATTGCAACCCCAAAAAAGTGTAGTAAAAGACACCAAATATGTTACAATAGAGGTTTTTGCAACATTTTTACTAAAATTCAGCGTTGCATTTGCTACCGTTGCAATAGACACCTATAGCAACATTTGTGGACTTATTTTAACATTTAAATGTGTCACAATAACTCGCTTTATTGCAACATTTTTTCCAGTTTTAGCTACATTTTGATGGTGTTGCAATAAAATACTGCAACACTTTCCTGACATTTTGTAGTTCAATGTGTTACAAATGTCAATTTATTGCAATATTTTTATGTAACACTTTTTCCCTATTGGAATAATTTATGATTTTTAGCAACATTTTATTGCAACACTTGTGTTCCTATTGTAATATTTTTTAATAGTTTTAGCAATATTTTACTGCAACACTTGTGTTCCTATTGTAATGCGTTTTAATAGTTTTAGCAACATTTATTTGCAACACTTTTTATTACTCTGAGTTGCAATATCCTATTTGAAATGTCAAAAACCATCCCAAAATCACAAGTTGTCAATAAATCTGTATTTCACATTTCCAATTCCAGCCAGATGGCAAATCCAACAAAATACAAGTCAATAGCCCAAGAAAAGTTGGCTTATACCAGAAGATCATCTTGCAGCTACGTCTAGCACTAAATCCAAAGTCGAAACACATAGTCGGTCTACGTATGTTACACCATAAATCTAGACAAAACATAGTCTAATTTCATGTCTAAGTAGCAACATACCAAAAGCACGCATTTATAAAATAAATGTACTGAACAACATTAAGCATCATGAATTTCAGTAAGATCATCCTCGTCACTTGCAGGCTCACGATCACCATCCAATTCTTCATTGTTGTCCTCACTTTCATCACTGTCCACGCATAATTCTTCAAGATCAATTTGTTCAAAATCTGGATTGATTTCTCCAAGCTTTACTATGACCTTAGTAACTTTTTCAGAAACCTTTTTATCTACCATATCCTGCATTTCAGCCATCAATTCTTCCCTTATTGTCTTCTTCAAATCCTCCATATCAGCAGGAGTAGTACTGGAACTAAGAAGCTGTTGTTACTGATCCTTTTTCAATTTTCTACATTTCCCAGATCTGCCCAGAAGCCAATTGGGACCATGGCTGGGTTTTTTGACTTGGTCACCAGTGATATTTTCAGCATTTGGAGTCTACCAATAAACAATAATACAAACACATTAAAAATGAATGCCACTCTGAATAAGAGAAACTACATAATATTATAAAGATGGAAAGGACTAAAACAATTAAGTAAATTGCATCAGTACCTTATATTGTCGTCCTGGTTTCCGTTTGCGAGTTTTTGAGTAAATATCATCTTTTGGAGCTAATTCAGCTGGATCAATTTTCTTTTCCACTTTCTGTGAAAAATGCAAAGAATGGCATTATGTCAAACCAATATAATGCAAGAAAATATAAATGCGATGATTAAAATAGAGAAAAGGAAATCAACTTTTAAATGTTGGACATACAATTTTCTCGCCAATTTGAGCAAAAATTTTACAACTAGCTGTGTGTGTTTCTACAATCAATGTACGATTTTTTGCATTTTTCCTAGCTCGATCCTGATTATCCAATAAGGTGCAGAAATATAAAATCAGTTCCACCAATTTTTCAAAAAAACATTGCGATGAAGTGGACATCTAGCTAAGTGATTAAAAAAATAAATATATATATACCTGAACTTCTTCATTCCCCCAATATTTAAGCAGCACCTAGAATTCTTCAAGTGGAATGACATTAGGCTTGTTTTTCAGCTTATCATCATAATTATCATAAGCCAGATAATGATTCCACTTAACTCGGCTTTTGTGCAGCCTCCACAGAACACCAATGGTCCTTAATATGTAAGTTCTTCCCTCTTCGGGAATCTCATATTTTGTCTAATTAAATTAAGTTGAATTATTAGCAGGCTTTTACATCTCAGGGACATAGAGTTTCAATTTTATTTAATCATATACTATGAAAAAAATACAAAAATAGAGATTATACATAGATTAATTTGTGCGTTTACCTTCACAAATTTCCATAAATCCTCTTTCAGTTGCTCAGGAACTCAATGCCAGTTAATTGAATCAAGGGGGACAGACTGCCTACCCAATGTCCCCAAAAAATCCTTGAATTCAGACAAGGTTTTGTCATCATTAGCCACGGCCTGCAACTCCTTGTTCAGCTTAATAATCTTCTTCTCATCTTCTTTTCTTGTGTACACAACTTTCATTAATGCGGGTCCTCTACGCTTCCTCTTCTTTTCTGGACCAAAATGTAGTAAAAAAGATTAAGCCAAGAACCTATTCAAATTGTTGAACCAAGCCAATAGTAGCAAAAACAGTTATTACCAGGAGATGTGGCTTCCTCAGTTTCTTCTTCAGATGGCTGACCACCATCATCAGTTTGGTTTTTTTTTTCTAATATTTTCTGGCGTTCTTTCATCAAGTTATAAGCCTCCATTGAACCAATACCCTGATTACTATACTTTTTTGCAGGTGCCACTCTCTGAGGAAAGGTTGGTGATTTATCTTTAGGCAAGGGAGGGGGAGGTGGTAAAACAGGGGATGATGGTTCAGTTACTGGAGGTTCAGTTACCAGAGGGGTTGACTTTCGAGATGGAGGATGGAGTGAGTTTTCAGAATGTTAGTAGTTATTAACACAATTAAAAATAGTATAAGAACCAAAAACTGCTAACAAGTCAATAACACAAATGAAATTACGTACCTGTGTAGATGAAGGACCTACGGTCCTCGAACGTGTCATTGGCGCCCTGCCAACAGGATTGGACACTTTCTTTAACTTTTTAGCTTTAGCAACCTTCTTAGCAACCATGTCTTCATCGTCTTCAGCTTCGCAGCTATCTTGTCCAGGAACGTACTCCCCATCAAGTTCCAAGTCATCATCCACTTGAAATTTTTCTTTGTTCTTATTCAGACCATCAGCGATCCTTTTTAATCCCAACTCTTGATTTTTTTTTATTTTCTACTAGTTGCACCATACTTTTCTTCTCATACTCTGTTATCTGATAGAGTTTACATAAATTTTAAGTTAGACTCAAGGAAGTTATCGTAGAAGAATAACTACCAGATTGAACTTATTACCTTTGGAACAACTTTCTTTGACTTTCCCTGTTCATTCTCAGCCTCGAGATTATCAACAAGCAAACGACGATTAGTTATTTGTTTCTGCAGTCCCTCTATCATCACAAACTTAAGCTTTGCTTTTAAACCTGTTGGTACATTAAGTGGATACAAAATAAATATTATTTTGACACCACAATACATGAATAATAACCAATAAATGTGAATGCAACTCGAAAAAATAAATATACCTTCAAAAAAATGAGTTCTTGGTCGTACAATCACATGTGGCTGCATTTGTGGCTTAAGCTCTACAGATTTGTCAACAATCTTATCAACATAAAAATCCAACCTATCCACTTTAACTGTCTGTACAAACTCTTGTAAGTTGCGATCATTGTCAATTAGTTTCCAACTAGTTGGCACCTTTTTTACATACACACCGCCTATTTCTCCATATTTGACATCATGCTTCACGTATTCCATCACGACAGTGTACGAGAATCTATCAGAATTAATATATTCCACTATCTCCTTATATAAACCACCTACATATCTTGTCTTTGTGAACTGTCCCTTGTAGAAAAATCTGAGAATGTAATCCTTAGACGCCATCCTGAAAATAAGAACATTTTAAGAAAAATTAGTAATTGAAACGTGCACAAATATGACTAAGGGAAATACAACAAAAACTAACACGAATAATAGAAACACTGACTAGAACAAAAAAAAATGAACTAAATACAACATTTATATTTGAATAAGAGACTACAAATGATTCTTTTAACTTAAACTACCACAATTAAATTTTACAACAAAAAAATAAAAACAGGAATAATGGAAACGCAATAGATTTTATGAACAAGAGAAATAGAACACCAAATTAGCACAAAATTCAACTAAATATAACATTCTTTTACAACTGAGGAATACAAATGATTTATTTAATTTAAACTACCACAATTGAAACTGATCAAAATATAAAATAACTACAATGTAGCAGAACTATAAAGAGAAAATAAATTCTCTTTTTGTCAGATTTCATAATGATCTACTTCTTCATCAGGGGTAACCGGAATTTGGTTAAAGCAGTGAGGAAGACACCACTATTCTGTGTAGTACACCTACTATCTCTCTGCTTGGTGTGAAATCTGAACCCATTGACAATATAACCCGTAAAATGCTTAGCTGTCCGATGAGGCCCTCTTTCCAAAGACGAAAATTCCATTGATATGTCATTTTTGTTTCGAACCACCTCTTTTAACCACTTGTGAAATTCAGTTGCATGTGTTCTTTCACGTTTATACTTCTTTACCTTCGCATCTTTTTCAACCAAGCTACGGTGTTCACTGCAATCATAATAACACCAAATTATTACAAGAATATAATGGTTTACAGTTTTATAAAATTTGGATCAACTTTCTTTATTCCCAGAAACACTTACTTTTTAAGCTTATCGATTTCTTCATTGTCAAAGTTGAATAATATGTATCGATGAGCCTTAGTCCATACTTTATCTTCTATGTGTATAGATTTCCCATCTTTTCTTTTACGAGATCCAATAGGATATCCAGCATCTTTGTTATAGTCCTTCTAATCACTTCTGTTTTTACACTGCTCATCAAAAAATCGAGAACAAAATGTTAAACATTCCTCTACCAAGTACCCCTCATCTATGCACCCCTTTGGCTTGCTCCTATTTTGAACGTAAGATTTCAACTTGCACAAATACCTTTCAACTCCAAACATCCACCTTAAGTGCACCGGTCCTCCGAATTCGATTTCCTTACACAAGTGAAGTGGTAAGTGAACCATTATGTCAAAAACTGTAGAAGGAAAGATCATTTCAAGTTCAAAAAATATCTCGATGATTTCATTTTTTAACTTCTCAACATCTTCTAATTCGATGACTTTGCCACATATGCCCCAGAAAAATGCCCCCAACCTCATTAAAGGTATTGCTATCTCTGGTTTTAGAGTTTTAACCACAGCAAATTGTAATAGAAATTAAAGAATAAAATGAGCGTCATAACTCTTATAACGCGATATCTTCCACTCATTCATTTGAACACAGCGGCTAATATTAGAGGCAGATCCGTGGGTAACTTAGCATTCATTAGAACTGAACAAAAGATTTCTTTATCTTTTTTTGTCATATCAAAACTAGCTTCCCTAATTTTAACATGTTTGTTATCATCACATCTGACTTGTCACGCCCTCAATTTGGGGTTAGGAAATGAGGACCCATACACCTCTAATCTACTAATTAAATAAGCATAAACCCCGATTAGCTTCTAACAGGATCAAACAGGATAAAGTATGAGACAATATTACAACTACCAATCATAAAATATAATTTACAACCCCAAAATTAAATAAAATATACATAGTCGATCCCGACTTGGAACCGACAGATAACCCATTGTATCATTACAACTCTCTGGCTAAGTGCTTGCTCACTCAAAAACTTTACTACCTGCTCTGGCAACTGTAAGCCCTCAAAACGATAGGGACCACCAGGTACGCTCTTACGAGCAGTGCGCCTAAGGCTGACCATCTTCTTGCTTAACTGACATGGTTAGATTAAAACTAAACATATGAGTATAAAACTCAGCAAGTAACTAAACAATAGTTCTATAATATAAAATCGACAATATACCTTACTAATCTCAGGGAATTCTACCTTATCAATTCTAGGTGGCAGATTTATAACGACTCGTGTATTTGTATTTTATTTCTAATATTTGGAAGTGTAATAAAAGTTTAAGTAAATAAATAAAGGATGTGTATTGATTTTGGCAGCAGTTACTGATTGTTATTTAATTATTTATGATTTGTTAATATGTGGAATAGGAAGTATGTGATTTATTGGCGAGTTATATGATTTTATTTCGCGTGTAAAAGTGATTTTATGATAATTTTAATTCCATAAATATTTGGGTTGTCTTTAAAATTGGTTTTCCAATTTTATAATTTCAATAATTATTTTTAGGACTTTATAAAATTGAGAAATCAATATTTTGTTAATTATTTATGTTTAAATGATTTTCTGAGTGTGTTAATGCTAAAATCCATATTTAATTATGGGAATCTTTAAAAATTATGAAACTTATATTTTATTAAGTTCGTATTATTCTGAGAATTTTAAAATTATTTTGGAAATTTTCGGAAATCGTTTTACCCGCGTGGTTGTTTCGTTATTTGTTAAAAAGCGGATACAAAGTGCACCTTAAAAAGTGTTTTAAAAATTTCAAAATTTATGTCTTTGTAAACTTCGGGTTATTTATGACATTTTGATATTATTTTTGTAATTTTCGGGAATTGTTTTTCGTGCACCTTTACCCGTTAATTTTGAATTCTGAGACAAAACCGAACCCAGAGTCTCTGTATCTATCTTAAATACTACGTGTTAGTTTCTTATTAACCGGGGGACACGTGTATGCCTTGTATTATAATATTTGTTATCAAATTAAAAAACAAAACAAAATCAACCCCCCCGGTTGATCACTGCCTTCTTCGAAATCTCTCTACTTTCTGTTCTCTGTTCTCTCTCTTTCAATCTATTAATCTCTCGTTTCTCAGTCTCTCTTTTTCTTTCTTTCTCTCTGTTCCGCTTTCCTTCCCGGCGTTGCTCGCCATCACCATTTCCGGTACTTCTTCCGGTACTTTCCTCGGCTGTTTCTTCTTGTTCGATTATGGCTTGTCTTGATGGATAAATAAATATATATATGTGTATATGTGTGTGTGACTATGTGCATGTCTGTGTGTGTAATTGTGTGTGTGTGTGTAATTGTGTTGTGTATTGTGGCGGCCGTGAGGCCGTGTGTGCGATGGTGATGGCTGTGCAGTTGTGTGCGGCTGTGTTTAGTGTTGTTGGGCTTTGTACTGTTGGATTGATTTTGGGCCTTGCAGTTTGGGCCTGGTTGTTTGGGCCTTTTTCTGTTGGGCCGAGATTATGTAGTTGGGCTTGATTATTACAAATTTGATTTTTATTTCTTTTCTGCAGGAGATTAAATGATTATTATTCGTGAAATAAAAACTTTCATTGCGGGAAATAATATTAATCGGTATAATTTATTTGGGAACCCGTATTATATCGGGCGCCAATAAATTGTGCCGCCGTTGACGATGAACTTCGGTGAGTCAACGGTGGACGGTGATGACGATGTTCTGAGTCCTAAATTTTATAAATAAAAAAAATAAAATAATTATGTAAAATATGTTTGGATTTGAATAATTAATTTTTATTGGTGTTGGGTTGTACAGAATAATATTGTTGATGGTTGAGAATTGTTGACGTCGACTATAATCGACGGGTAGTCTTATAAATAAAGAAGTTGTTGCCAAAATTTTCTAAAAATATATTTGTAATTATAAATAATTATGTTTTACGTGATATCCCTGTTTATGTTCGAGAAATATAATTGCATGATTATGTGTATAATATTAATACGAGTCGGGTTGTCGGATTTGGGTTATTAGGATTTGAGGATATCAAGCATGTCGGTATAACTTATTAGGGTATTCTGTAATTGTAGATCCCAGTCGAGTTGTTCCAGGATCAAAGTCAGCGTGAAAGCTATTAGGGTTTGTAAAACGTTGCAAGGCAAGTACCCCTGACCATTCTTTTATGGTTCAGTGTATATGAATAGCTAAATGTTTTATTCTCGTAATGGAACATAAATGTTTTAAGTTATGTATCCCCTGTAGTTATAAAATCATTGTTTTCGAATTGTTTTGGGGAAAAGTAACTTCAGAAGGTACCTATCTCGAATGAAAAGATTTGCGAACTGGATTTTTATATGTGTGCTGGTTAAATTTATGGTTTTGAAAGGAGATAGGTACAAGTGTTTTGAAAACTGGATAAAACGGTCAGATATGGGATACATTGGGGCCAGAGTAGGCCTATTGAGGTGGCGTAAGAGGCTAATTCGGTTGCGCGCAATATAAAAACGATTAGTCCAGCAGGTCAGAGACCTAGCTAGTCTCCGAGTTCTGGAACAGGTAAATGGGATGGCAGTTAGAGCCGTCTGGTGCTGATAGCCTGATCAGCTATCTTCACATATCCGCTATATATCTGATTGGGATTTGTGAATTATATGAAAGCATGATTGATTGATACAGCAGTTTTATAAAATGGTTAGCATGCTAAAATTGGACTCTGGTATTACGCAGCACACTATAATGTTATTTTCACAAAGCATGCTAATTAGTGATATCCAGCTACTTTGATTATCATTATGGAATGTTGATATTATGATTACAGCTCTGTTCCCATTATTGTTACATTACTATTTTAATCTGTTATTCATATTTGGTACTCCTGAGCGATTATGCTCACCCTTGCAAACTGTTATGTATATTTCGCAGATGCCTAGAAGATCAGTCAGACCGACCTATGTTTCCGCCCCTACTGGACCCGGCTCCTCTGAGGTAGTTTGTATCAGGCCATGAGGTCTGAGGAGTTGCTGAATAAAGTTAGTTTGTCGTAGATAGTGAATAAAGAGCTTGTAAAAAATAAGAATCTGAATTATACTTGAACCTGGATCGGATCTTGGTTTGGGGTCAAGTTAATATGTTCTAATAATTATTCTGTTGTTTATATTTTTGAGTAATTGTGTTTAGTGACGTCAACTCCTGACCCTGGGGTTGAGGCCGTCACAGTTGGTATCAGAGCTACAGGTTCAAGTCCCTGATTCAGGTTAGGGATTGTGTCAAGTAGGTGATAACGTAAGTCTTTAAGTGTGAGTGAGCAACTCATATAGAGGAGCAAACCTTTAGAGTCAGTCGAGGGTTCCGACGGCGTTACCCTGGCATCTATTAAATGTTTTGATAGAATTGCCTTGACCTGGTTGTGTCTTACCTGTATATTTATTATGTTGGCAGTGGCCTATTGCGATTTCGAGTTCTCCATCTCGGGCTTCTGATTCGGAAAGCTCAGATTCAAAGAAACCCCTTGATGCTGTTACCGAGGAGACCCCTATGCCTCCTCTCCCAGTTCTTTTTTTTGTGCCTCGAGACATCCCTGGATCTGGTCCTCGTCCCTGTTGGGTACGTAGGTCTGTATCTGCTGTCAGGGATTTCCCTCCTGGTTGCGGTCCCAGTTCTTCCATGATGAGACCTCCAGTACCTCCTGTGGCCCCTAGTGGTATTTCTTCACCGATCCCTTATCATGTGCATAGGGCGGTGAATACTTCCTTTATCAGATAGCAGAGTCCAGAGTTTGCTGCCCAGTTGGACCAGGTACCTATTGCACCATTTCAGGGTATTTCTGCCCCTTCCCCTGAGGTGTGAGCCCGTGTGAGAGCATTGACCCAGATGGCTGTAGAGAGGGCTAGGTCTGTTGACCGTTTCATTAGTTCAGAGTTCAGAGTTGTGCAGTATCAGGACCAAGTGAACTGGCTAGTGTTTGAGCTAGGTTCCATTGGTGGCAGTGGTAGAGACTAGACAGAGTTGCAGTAGAGGGATGCAGAGCTCAGAGTTGACTTCTAGGAGTTCTGTGATGGTTTTCTTTGTATATGTACATTATGTTGTGATAGTTTATGGTAGGCGAGGCTGTTATGACAGCCAATTTTGGCGTGTATTCGGATGGTTCTTTGTATTTGGATTTTCAGTTGTACTGGTTGGATTCTGTTGGTTATTGTATTTCAGCTGCTTTATATTATTATTCAGTTTTACATATTGTGTGTTGCTATTATTGTTGTTATTGTTATTGTTGATTCTGTTGCTGGCATTTTTAGATTATAATCATTCACTCAGGATGGATCCAATTATAATGGGGGAAGAGAATATTGTCTTAGTGGCAACGCTCTCCTGATGTATAAATATAAACTGCTGGAGCAATCCATTTTCTTATATATGACTATTATGTTTCAGGAGATGCCACCAAAGAAAAATTCTCCGCCCAATAACGGATCTGCTGGGGATCCTTCCATGAGTGATTTGATGAACTTGTTGCGTCAGCAGACTGTACAGCTGGCCCAACAACAACAACAATTCCAGCAACAACAGCAACAATTGCAACAGCAACAACAACAGCAACAGCAGCTCATACAGCAACAACAACAGCAAATCCAACAGCAGCAACTACAAATCCAACAACAGCATGAGATGAGAGGGGAAAATCAAGGTGTTAGTTTTAAGTCTTTTCAAGCAGTGAAGCCCCCAGAGTTTAAAAGAGAGGTAGATCCTGTTGCTGCCAGGATATGGTTAAAGGAAATGGAAAAGGCGTTTGCGCTCACTAAGGTGAGTGAGGATTTAAAGACTGATTATGCTAGTTATTTTCTGAGGAATGATTCGAATTATTGGTGGGAATCTACGCGAGCCCTAGAAGGAGAAGGTCTAGTTCCCTGGGCCAGATTCACAGAATTATTTTTGGAAAAATACTTTCCAGCCTGTCTCCAAAGTTGAATGGAGATGGAATTTTTGGAGTTGAAACAAGGAAATAGGAGTGTTACGGAATATGAAGCGAAGTTTACGGAGTTGGCCCATATAGCACCGGAATCTGTGAGTTCAGAAGCCCAACGAGTGAAGTGGTTTTAACAAGGGTTGAAGCCAGAAATAAGAAGTGGAGTTGTAGCCTTACAACTCAAGACATATACTTCGGTAGTTCAGGCTGCCCTGGTGATAGAAAGTGATCAGAAGTTAGCTGCAAAGGAGCAGGGTGAAAAGAAAAGGAAATCTGAAAGTGGACCTGCAAAGTCAGAATCAGGAATAGCAAGTCGAAGGTTTCAGCGTTGGTTTGGTAGGAATAAGAATAAAAAGTTTAAAGGGCAGAACTTTCCCCAAGTTAAGCCCGGCACAACATCAGTTAACTCTGCCCCGACGAGGATGAGTAAGCCAGTAGTTGATTGTAAGACGTGTGGGAAAAAGCACAGTGGTCAGTGTCGAGAGAATGTTAATTATTTTAACTGTGGACAGAAAGGTCACTATTCCACGGAGTGTAAGTCTGAGATTCAAGGAGTTACTTGTTTTAGTTACGGCAAAGTGGGACACATAGCTAGGAATTGCAAGTCAGTGACTCAAGGTAATGCGGGAAGGATTGTGTCTCAAGGACAAGCAACCAGTACTGTGAGAGCTAGGACTTTTAAGATGACCCAGAAGTCTCCAGTTCATGATTCTGATGTGGTTGCAGGTACGCTTACTCTAAATTCCGTACCTGTTAACATTTTGTTTGATTCAGGAGCGTCCAAATCTTTTATATCCGTGAATTGTGTGAGTAAAATGCAATTGATGCTAGAAGATTTAGATGAACCCTTAACTATAGAAGTGGCTAATAAAGATAAAGTACATGTAAAACAATTTTGTCCTAGTTGTTCCTTAGAGATTTTAGGGTATATGTTCCCTGTTGACTTAATACCCTTCGAGTTGGGAGACTTTGATGTTATTCTAGGTATGGATTCGTTGTCTCGATATAGGGCAAATATTGATTGTAAGAAAAAGAGAGTTGTTCTGTACACCTCAGATAATAGAAGGATTAGTTACCAAGGGCAGAGGCAAGATAGGAAGTTTCTCTCAGTGATGCAAGCAAGAAAACTGCTGAGACAAGGATATGAAGCGTATTTGGCTCATGTAGTGGATACGAAGAAAGAGACCCCTATTTTGGAGGACATTCCTGTAGTAAGAGAATTCCCTGATGTTTTTCCAGAAGAATTGCCAGGATTGCCACCTGATCGTGAGATAGAGTTTTCTATTGATTTGATACCTGGAGCTGAACCTGTTTCTAAGGCTCCATACAGAATGGCCCCGATTGAAATGAAAGAATTGGCTAAGCAACTTCAGGAGTTATTGGATAAAGGAGTTATTCGACCCAGTGTTTCTCCGTGGGGTGCTCCAGTTTTATTTGTAAAGAAAAAGGATGGAAGTATGAGATTGTGTATTGATTACAGAGAGCTGAATAAGTTGACGATAAAGAATAAATATCCTTTACCGCGGATCGATGAATTGTTTGACTAGCTTAAGGTAGCATGTTACTTTTCCAAGATTGATTTAAGGTCCGGTTACCACCAATTGAAGATAAAGCCCGAGGATATCCCCAAGACTGCATTTCGAACAAGGTATGGCAATTACGAGTTTCTAGTAATGTCGTTTGGATTGACGAATGCGCCAGCAACTTTCATGGATTTGATGAATAGGGTATACAAGGAGTATCTGAATAAGTTTATTATTGTATTTATTGATGACATCCTCATATATTCGAAGAATCCAGAAGATCATGCGGTGCATCTACAGATTGCTCTTCAAAAGTTAAGAGAAAAGCAATTGTATGCTAAGTTTTCTAAGTGTCAGTTTTGGCTGACGGAGGTACAGTTTCTTGGACATGTGGTGAGTAAGGAAGGTATCAAAGTAGACCCGGTAAAGATTGAAGCCGTATCAAAATGGGAGCAACCGAAGACACCCATGGAAATAAGAAGTTTTCTTGGATTAGCAGGATATTATCGAAGGTTTGTGAAAGATATCTCAAGGATTGCATCCCTACTAACTAAGTTGACCAGGAAGAATGAGAAGTATGTTTGGACGGAAAAGTGCGAAGAAAGTTTCCAGGAGTTAAAGCTAAGATTAGTGACGGCTTCAGTGTTAGCATTGCCAGATGAGACGGGAAACTTTGTAATTTATAGTGATGCTTCTCTGAAATGATTGGGATGTGTGTTAATGCAGCATGACAAAGTGATTGCGTATGCCTCCAGACAATTAAAGCCTCACGAACAAAAATATCCAGTTCATGACCTTGAATTGGCGGCTATAGTATTTGCTTTAAAGTTATGGCGTCACTACTTGTATGGCGAGAAATGCGATATTTACACCGATCATAAGAGCCTGAAGTACATATTCACACAGAAAGATCTGAACATGAGACAGAGAAGGTGGTTGGAGTTGATTAAGGACTATGATTGTTCAATTAATTATCACCCAGGTAAAGCCAATGTAGTGGCAGATGCCTTGAGTAGAAAGGAAAGGCTAAATATGATTAAGATTGCGGAAGAGTTGGCACAAGACTTAGAAAGATTGGAAATTGAAGTTCGAGTACCTAATGAAAGTCAGGAGCAACTATATGAAGTTACTTTCCAGCCATCATTGATGGAAAAGATCAAAAGGTGTCAAGAAGGAGTTATGGAACAAGAGTTGGATGCTTTGACAGGAGAAGAGCTGTGTACTCAAAAAGATAGTCAAGGTTTGTATAGATTTTCGTCCAGAGTCTGGATTCCTAATGTAACAGAGTTGAAGAACGAGGTATTGCAGGAAGCACATAACTCTAGGGTTTCTATCCACCCTGGTAGTACCAAGATGTACCAGGATTTGAAGAGAAATTTTTGGTGGCCAGGAATGAAGAAAGATATTGCCAATTGGGTAAGTAAATGTCACGTGTGTCAGACGGTGAAAGCAGAGCATCAACGACCAAGTGGATTGTTACAACCTTTGGAGATTCCCCAATGGAAATGGGAAGACATTGCTATGGATTTTATAGTGGGATTGCCAAAGATGAGAGCGAATTATGATGCTACTTGGGTAATTATTGATAGATTGACTAAGTCGGCGCATTTCCTTCCGATTAATGAAATGTATTCATTGGAAAAGTTAGTTAAGTTATACTTGGATGAGATAGTTACCAAACATGGAGTTCCTGATTCTATAGTGTCGGATCGAGACCCGAGATTTAATTCCAGGTTCTGGACTAAATTCCAAGAGTGCCTAGGGACTAAATTCCAAGAGTGCCTAGGAACGAAATTGAATATGAGCACCGCTTATCATCCTCAAACGGATGGCCAAAGTGAGAGAATGATTCAGACCATAGAGGATATGTTGAGAGTCTGTGTTTTAGATTTTAAGGGTAATTGTGATGAGCCCCTACCTTTGATTGAGTTCTCGTATAATAACAGCTACCATGCCAGTATAGGGATGCTACCTTATGAAGCTTTGTATGGATGAAAGTGTAGGTCACCATTGTACTGGGAAGAGGTAGGAGAAAAGAAAGTGTTAGGCCCTGAATTGGTTCAGCAGACTAGAGATGCTATAATGTTGATTCGGAAAAGATTGGAAGCAGCTCAAGATAGACAAAGAAAATACGCAGATTTGCATAGGAAAGACATGGACTTTGAGATAGGAGCGTTGATGTTACTAAAAGTATCACCTTGGAAAGGGTTAGTACGATTTGGTTAGAAGGGTAAACTTAGCCCTAGATTTATAGGACCCTTTGAGGTTTTGAAGAGAGTGGGAAATGTCGCTTATGAGATAGCGTTACCACCGCAGTGGCAACACATTCATAATGTGTTCCACGTATCTATGTTGAAGCCTTATGTCCCTAATTCGAATCAAATTATAGAATATGAACCGATTGAGCTTCAACCAGATTTGTCCTATGTAGAACAACCGGTTCAAATCTTAGACCATAAGGAACGAGTCCTTAGGAATAAATCAATTCCAATAGTAAAAGTTTTGTGGAGAAATCCTCGAGTAGAAGAGTCTACTTGGGAATTAGAGTCAGACATGCTTGATAAATATCCTCATTTGTTTAGCTGAGTCAGATTCTGGGGACAAAATCTTTTTAAGGGGGAAAGAATATAACGACTCGTGTATTTGTATTTTATTTCTAATATTTGAAAGTGTAATAAAAGTTTAAGTAAATAAATAAAGGATGTGTATTGATTTTGGCAGCAGTTACTGATTGTTATTTAATTATTTATGATTTATTAATATGTGGAATTGGAATTATGTGATTTATTGGCGAGTTATATGATTTTATTTCGCTTGTAAAAGTGATTTTATGATAATTTTAATTCCATAAATATTTGGGTTGTCTTTAAAATTGGTTTTCCAATTTTATAATTTCAATAATTATTTTTAGGACTTTATAAAATTGAGAAATCAATATTTTGTTAATTATTTATGTTGAAATGATTTTTTGAGTGTGTTAAATGCTAAAATCCATATTTAATTATGGGAATCTTTAAAAATTATGAAACTTATATTTTATTAAGTTCGTATTATTCTGAGAATTTTAAAATTATTTTGGAAATTTTCGGAAATCGTTTTACACGCGTGTTGTTTCGTTATTTGTTAAAAAGCGGGTACAAAGTGCACCTTAAAAAGTGTTTTAAAAATTTCAAAATTTATGTCTTTGTAAACTTCGGGTTATTTATGACATTTTGATATTATTTTTGTAATTTTCGGGAATTGTTTTTCGTGCACCTTTACCCGTTAATTTTGAATTCCGAGACAAAACCGAGCCCATAGTCTCTGTATCTATCTTAAATACTACGTGTTAGTTTCTTATTAACCGGGGGACACGTGTATGCCTTGTATTGCAATATCTGTTATCAAATTAAAAATAAAACAAAACAAAATCAACCCCCCCGGTTGATCACTGCCTTCTTCGAAATCTCTCTACTCTCTGTTCTCTGTTCTCTCTCTTTCAATCTCTTAATCTGTCATTTCTCAGTCTCTCTTTTTCTTTCTTTCTATCTGTTCCGCTTTCCTTCCCGGCGTTGCTCGCCGTCACCGTTTCCGGTACTTCTTCCGGTACTTTCCCCGGCTGTTTCTTCTTGTTCGATTATGGCTTGTCTTGATGGATAAATATATATATATATGTGTGTATATGTGTGTGTGACTATGTGCATGTCTGTGTGTGTAATTGTGTGTGTGTGTGTAATTGTGTTGTGTGTTGTGTGTTGTGGCGGCCGTGAGGCCGTGTGTGCGATGGTGATGGATGTGCAGTTGTGTGCGGCTGTGTTTAGTGTTGTTGGGCTTGGTACTATTTGATTGATTTTGGGCCTTGCAGTTTGGGCCTGGTTGTTTGGGCCTGGTTGTTTGGGCCTTTTTCTGTTGGGCCGAGATTATGTAGTTGGGCTTGATTATTACAAATTTAATTTTTATTTCTTTTCTGCAGGAGATTAAATGATTATTATTCGTGAAATAAAAACTTTCATTGCGGGAAATAATAGTAATCGATATAATTTATTTGGGAACCCGTATTATATCGGGCGCCAATAAATTGTGTCGCCGTTGACGATGAACTTCGGTGAGTCAACGGTGGACGGTGATGACGATGTTCTGAGTCCTAAAGTCTATAAATAAATAAAATAAAATATGTTTGGATTTGAATAATTAATTTTTATTGGTGTTGGGTTGTACAGAATAATATTGTGGATGGTTGAGAATTGTTGACGTCGACTATAATCGACGGGTAGTCTTATAAATAAAGAAGTTGCTGCCAAAATTTTCTAAAAATATTTTTGTAATTATACATAATTATGTTTTACGTGATATCCCTATTTATGTTCAAGAAATATAATTGCATGATTATGTGTATAATATTAATACGAGTCGGGTTGTCGGATTTGGGTTATTATGATTTGAGGATATCAAGCATATCGGTATAACTAATTAGGGTATTCTGTAATTGTAGATCCTAGTCGAGTTGTTCCAGGATCAAAGTCAGCGTGAAAGCTATTAGGGTTTGTAAAGCATTGCAAGGCAAGTACCCCTGACCATTCTTTTATGGTTCAGTGTATATGAATAGCTAAATGTTTTATTCTCGTAATGGAACAGAAACGTTTTAAGTTACGTATCCCCTGTAGTTATAAAATCATTGTTTTCGAATTATTTTGGGGAAAAGTAACTTCAAAAGGTACCTATCTCGAATGAAAAGATTTGTGAACTGGATTTTTATATGTGTGCTGGTTAAATATATGGTTTTGAAAGGAGATAGGTACAAGTGTTTTGAAAACTGGATAAAACGGTCAGATATGGGATACATTGGGGCCAGAGTAGGCTTATTGAGGTGGCGTAAGAGGCTAATTTGGTTGCGCGCAATATAAAACCGATTAGTCCAGCAGGTCAGAGACCTAGCTAGTCTCTGAGTTCCGGAACAGGTAAATGGGATGGCAGTTAGAGCCGTCTGGTGCTGATAACCTGATCGGCTATCTTCACATATCCGCTATATATCTGATTGGGATTTGTGAATTATATGAAAGCATGATTGATTGATACAGCGGTTTTATAAAATGGTTAGCATGCTAAAATTGGACTCTGGTATTACGCAGCACACTATAATGTTGTTTTCACAAAGCATGTTAATTAGTGATATCCAACTACTTTGATTATCATTATGGAATGTTGATATTATGATTACAGCTCTGTTCCCATTATTGTTACATTACTGTTTTAATCTGTTATTCATATTTGGTACTGCTGAGCGATTATGCTCACCCTTGCAAACTGTTATGTATATTTCGCAGATGCCTTGAAGATCAGTCAGACCGACCTATGTTTCCGCCCTTACTGGACCCGGCTCCTCTGAGTTAGTTTGTATCAGGCCATGAGGTCTGAGGAGTTGCTGAATAAAGTTAGTGTGTCGTAGATAGTGAATAAAGAGCTTGTAAAAAATAAAAATCTGAATTATACTTTAACCTGGATCGGATCTTGGTTTGGGGTCAAGTTAATATATTCTAATAATAATTCTGTTGTTTATATTTTTGAGTAATTGTGTTTAGTGACGTCAACTCCTGACCCCGGGGTTGAGGCCGTCATAAGATTTCTATCTTTCAGGTTATAAAAGGGGTTATGAAGAAAATTTTGGGCTTTCAAGGAATAAGGCTCAAAACAGGGTGAAAGACGACATTTATCACAAATCATTAACAGGATCACGAATGATCTTTGAAATGGAAAGCGACAATCTTTTCATTATAAGGAATCAATCATATGATAAACGGAATCAAAATCAGGGTTCACAAGCTGCAAGCTTCACAATATCACAATCAACTCTTTACAAAGCAACATACCTTTTTAAATTTTCAAAGAATCAATTACTGAATAGAAAATTTCAATTCCTTTTAAAATCATGAAGGAACCCTTGATTGGACCACTTTATCTTTCATTTCATAATAATACGGGTGATCAGCCCGTACCGACCTCCATCCGGTCTTTAAGGTACCGATGGCATAATTTCAGCCTTAAACTGGACTAGCCCCGCTAGCCTCTTACTATGACTGGACTAGTCCCACTAGCCTCTTACGTCCAAATCCAATCCATCAGGAATTCGTTTGGAAAACCTTGAGTTGGAAAAAGGTAGGTTTACTAAATTCATTTTATCATTACCAAGAATATGAAATCATTCAGGCTCTTTCAAGTCGAAACTCATTCTTAAGTTCAATTTCAAGAATTCAAAGTTAAGGGAATGAATCAAGGATAAGCAAAGTTCAATTCTAGGGATCTTGATCAATGATAACATGGTACTCAAGTTAGGGAAATCAAAACCGTTTCAAGGATCAATAGAGGATAAGGTAAACAAGGAATGAAGCATCATTACAAGGGGTTCGTAAAGGTACTTATAGGGTTTATAAAAGTTCATGGTATAACAAATAACCAGAATAGGAAAAAGGGGTTACCAAATGGTTGGATTAATAAGCTTATCAATAACAAATTCATAAGATCAATGACAGGGTATCAATAACAGGGGTACATTACTTTGACAGTTCAATACTCTACTTGGCATGAGCAATATCCTCTCTATAACCATTTACACAAGTAAATAGAGTTACTTGCCTGAATTCGCTTTCCTGAAGGTTGAACTACTGCCACCTAGTAAACCTTTCCCTTTCTTAGCCTGAATGCCCCCACGCTCCGAATCTACAATCCAAAACCAAAACCTTAATTAGTTTCTTAACTCACATTCCCGGAACCCTTAAATTTCCCCTTAAACGTAATACCCTAAGGGTATGTATATATATATACTCTCACCATAAACATATATATGCATATACCAACACTCGCATATCCAAACCAAATAGACTTCGGATCACGTATTGCAATACAAATATGACATATAACATTTAATCCTTGTATATTAAACTCTATACTCGTGTTATCATATCAATACATAATCTCGTATCAAAATGACGCAAAAACCTTCTTTTTACATCATTTAATTCAAACCAAACAAGCAAATAATCCACATTATTCTTAGAAATCTCACATGCATCCACTTTAGCATCAAATCATTCATTTTTATAGCCATAAACCATTCGGCTTTAACACAAAACACAAACAAAAGATCCAATGATCCTTTTAGACTCTAATCTTGTCAATTACAACCTCTATCTTAACATGCAATTCTTATTTCTTTCATATCTATCTCCAATTTATCATAGAAACACACAAGCAACACTTTAAGCACATAATCCATCAAAATTTCTATAAACACAACTTATATCATTCAAATTTCTCAAGAATCATCACATGCAACACCATAATTTGACATGCAAGTATAGGGATCATTTATACTCTTTAGTTTATACCAAAATTCATCCTTTAAAACCTTTTTTAAAGAAATTCGAAGCAAAATTAATCCCTCAAACCAAAACTCTTTATAAGCTTGAATCGAAATCAAAAACCCATTTTTTTTAAAAAGTAAAAATTCAAACTAAAAACTCTTTTAATCAAAACCAAAGATTCTTTGATTCTTAAATCTTAAGCACCTTAAGCAAATGACTACTCATTTCCTTTTTACTCAAAAATTCGAACCAACTCTAGCACAAAACCAATCAAGTCACTTGAAACCAACTTAGTGCTACCATTCATATTATCACACAATAAAAATCATCATTTCCCCTTAATTTTTATAAAAATTCGAACCTAGCAAAGGTTCAAAACCAAAAGAAGCCTAAAGCATTGACATGCAATAACTTTTAGGGACATGCATATGGATTCTTATGACATGCATATCATTTTAATCATCTAAACACCAAGATCACTTACTAATAGACCTTACATGCAATCTTCTAAACATAGCACTTCATTTTCCAACAACACTTTAAGAAATCATCAAATATCAAACATGCAATTAGTATCTTAGCAAGATCATACTATAGCACTTGGAAAATCACACTTTGAAAGTCCACCGGCTCTCCTTGGATCATGGCTGGTGGTGGTCGAACTTAAGAGTCCCCGTAACGGGTCATCTCTTGAGTTTTAAACCACAAAAAAATCACTTTAAACTTCTCTTATAATCATATATCAAGAAATCATATTTCCTTGAACACAACCATGGAGATTGAATTATGAAATCTATATAGACACTTACATACAAATGGTGTTTGAGTAGTATATCGAAAATTGAAACTATGGATGGTTAAATCTTTGAATTTGGATGAGTATTTGTTGTCGCATGCAAGAGAGAGAAGAGAGAAGGGGAGAGAGCCGAGAGAGAGTGATCGATAGAGAGGGAGAAAGAAAAAGGGGGAGAGAAGGGTGCTCACGGGAAAGAAAAAGAAAGAAGGGGGGAATGAGCTTGTATTTGTATTAGGGCGCAAGGGTAGTTTAGTAATTCACTAATCCTTTTCTTTGTTTGACTTACTCTTTCTTTTTACTCTAATTAAAATATAAATGGAATATTAAATATATCTCTCTCGGAAATTTGAAAATTATTGTGAATGACAATTTTAAGACATAGATCTCGAAATTAGCATTCCAACCATTACTCATAATAAACTTTTGAGCGTACGGTTGATTTTATATGATTTTTACAAATTTATGCTAATAATAGCATTTTAACATATAAAAAATCATTTTAAAATGTAAGGATCATGAAATAAATCCGTCTATCAGTTTTTGAAAGTCTCTAGGACTATTTCAAAGATAACAAAACAAATCTCATGCATTTACCTTACTCAGATAATTTTATAAAAATGTGCAAAGGTTAAATAAACCTTATTTAAATCAAATAATTCCCTTAAATCTATAAAAATATTAACAGATCACGTAATCACGCATACAGACAAGCAAGAACATATACTCACACATCACAACTCATGTCTGATCATAAAATTTTCCCTTTTTAATATTATTCCTCTTTACGCGTACCAGGTCACGTTCTACCTGACGGCCCGACGCTCAGCGTTTCAATTACGCTTCACAATATCATTATCGACCGACACGTCACTAGAATGCAATACTTTACTTAAACATTCAGTTCACATAATAACACATAATTCACATTTGAAATACTTTAATCCCTTTTAAGACGGGTTCCGTTCTACTTGACAGCCCGACAACATAGCTTAACTCCTAAGCTGACTCTTTAAATTGGAACGCTTCTATCTATGCTCCAAGTTACTTATATACAATAAAAAAAATTAATCAACACTTAATCACATAATTTATAATCACGGCACATAAATCATACTTTATTTACTTAATTACGTCGCAAAATTCTTAGTCGTCACAATCTACCCTCCTTAGAAGGATTTTGTCCCCAGAATCTAGTCTAAGCAAATAGATGGGGATACTTCTCTTGCATTTCACTTTCTAATTCCCAAGTTGATTACTCCACTATTGGATTTCTCCACAATACTCTAACTAGAGGTACAACTTTATTCCTAAGTGTCCTCTCATTTCGGTCTAAGATTCAAACTGGTTGTTCCACATAAGACAAATCTGGTTGAATATCCACTGGTTCCAATTCGATCACATGGCTCGCATCAGCATTATACTTCTTTAGAAGAGATACATGAAATATATTGTGAAGATGTTGCATTTGTGGAGGTAGAGCTAATTCATATGCCACCTTTCCAACTCGTCGCAGTACTTCGAATGGTCCAATATACCTAGGACTCAACTTCCCTTTTTTCGAATCTGGTTAAACCTTTCCACGGAGATATCTTTAACAAGACTTTGTCTCCAGGTTCGAATTGCACATCTTTTCGTTCTCGATTTGCATACTTCATTTGTCGATCTTGAGCAGCAATTAATCTTTTTCGAATCATTTCCACCTTTTCTTTCATTTGTTGAACTAGCTCTGGGCCAATTATTTTGCGCTCAACAACTTCATCCCAATACGTAGGGGACCTACATTTTCTTCCATACAACGCTTCATAAGGCTGCATGTCAATACTCGCGTGATAACTGTTGTAGTAAAACTCAATTAACGGCAAATGATCGTCCCAATTTCCTTTGAAATCTATTGCACAAGTTCGCAACATATCCTTAATTGTCTGAATTGTCCTTTCATTTTGTTCGTCAGTCTGCGGATGATATGTCGTACTCATTTTCAGCTTAGTTCCCAAATGATCATGAAACTATCGCCAAAATCTCCAGTTAAACCTTGGATCTCTCTCAGACACGATAGATACAGGTACTCCGTGACGCATCACAATTTCATCCAAATATAATTTGACCAATTTTTCCAACGAAAACCTTTCATTTATCGGCAAGAAATGTGCTGATTTCGTCAATCGATCGATTACTACCCAAATCGCATCATGATTAGACTTGGTTTTAGGTAATCCTACCACGAAATCCATCGCGATATGCTCCCATTTCCATTATGGTATATCTAGTGGTTGAAGCAATCCACTTGGTCTTTGATGTTCCGCTTTTACTCTTCGACATGTGTAACATTTACATATCCATTCCGCAATTTCCTTTTTCATATTTGGCCACCAATAACTCTCTTTTAAATCCTTGTACATTTTCGTACTTCCAAGGTGAATTGAGAATCTCGAGTTATGCGCTTCATGCAAAATCTCGTGCTTTAGCTCCACAACATTAGGTATCCAAATACGTGAATTAACACGATATATTCCTCTTTCATCCTTTTGAGCTTTGATTTCTTCTCCTGATAACTTATCCTTTTCGCGATTCATCACTTGCTCTTGACAACATCGAATCTTTTCCAAAATTTCAGGTTAAAATGACATCGCATATATTGCTTCACCTCCAAATTCTGGAGTTTGTACTTCTATTTCCATCCTTTCGAAATCCTTAATCAATTCCTCCGACGACGTTAACATATTCAATCTTTCCTTGCGACTTAGAGCGTCTGCTACCATATTTGCCTTTCTAGGATGATAGTTTATCGCACAATCATAATCTTTGATCAATTCTAACCATCTTCTTCTGTCTTGGAATATATCAATATTGAAGGGTTTTTAGCACATAAACGCAACGAAAACGTAAATTGAAATCTTAAAAAAACTAAAAACCTCTGCAGGATCCATGCAAAAAATAATATTTAATTCGTAGTTCAGTATGTTTACCTTAAGAAGCTTTACGTTAATGGAAAGATGGAGGTCTTTAATAGCGATCCAAGAATGATGAACGGAAATCCCTAGCAGCTGTTCCTCAAGTGTGAAGCACTCCACCGGTATCCACCAAGAGTACAATGTGATGGAGGAGGAAGAGGTTGAGAGAATTAGTTGCCTCCCTCTTGTTCTACTTTAGCATTAGGGTTAATTATTTGGGTTAAGGCAAATAGGGTTTATAATAGTATATTTATAGGCAAAATTTTCAGCTGAAAATTTTCCATAAAATATTATTATTATTAACCCTTTAATTGATTATTCTTATTAACCAATTAACTAATAATTAAAACACATTTTAATCATTAATCCATTTTCTGAACACTTTAGAAAAATAATTCTCTCACTTAATTTAAATTATTAATTAATAATATTAAGAACTTTTCTTAATTAATTTATAATTAATTAAATCTCATTTAATCAATTATTAAATTTGCTAATTAATTATTTATTTCATAAATAAATAATTATCAGCCATTATTAATTAATTCCTCCACCATTAAATCATTCTCTTTTATGGTGTGACCCTGTAGGTTTAATATTAAGCCGGTAGTAGAAATAAATAATAATAAAACTATTTTATCATTATTTATATAAATTCTCTAATTCATTAAATATGAGTAATTAATAAATTAATCATGTGTATTCTACATCTTGAGGGATACTTCTCAGCATATCGTGACTATCCGGACAATACGAATTCACTGCTTAGAATACCAAGAACATATTCAGTGAATAGTTACCGTACAATGCTTAGTTCTAATTAATGTGAATTAGAAACTCCTTTCTAATTTCATTCACTCTGGCCAGAGATTCCTGAACTAGCATAAGTGGATCAGCATTGAACATTCTATTCCTTCACTGGAAGGGGTAGATCCTTTATTGATCATACACTATCTTCGTGTACAAATTCCTATACCCAGTAGAGCCCTTATAATTGTCCCTGGAGACTAAGAACTAAACCAAAGCATAGTTCATTGTACACAAGATGACTATGATGACCTCAATTCTAAGGATACTTGTACAACTATCACTATATGAACAACTGTTGACACGTGAGTGAACTTCATCAGTTGTTTAGCTATGTGAGTCATGTCCAGTGAATTTATTCTATAATAAGCACCTACATACTAGCTATAGTGTCACCACATAAATGTCTATGAGAACAGACATCCTTCATAATGAAGCAAGCATAGTATGTACCGATCTTTGCGGATTACTAATTACCAGTTAGTAATCCTACGACCAGGAAATATTTAAGTTTAGAGTTATCATCTTTTAGGTCTCTTTATTATGATCTCCTCATAATCCATAAAAAGCTTTACTCAAAACTATGGTATATCTTATTTAAACACTTAAATAGATAAAGCCTACAATAAAACCAAAACAAGTCTTTTATTAATATCAATGAAATCAAAACAGATTACATAAAAGTTATTCCTAAATCATCATACATGATTGGACTTAGGACACATCTCTTTCAATCTCCCACTTGTACTAAAGCCAATCACTCTGGTATCTAATACCCATCTTGTCTTTATGACGATCAAAGTGGCTTTGAGAAAGTGGCTTTGTGAGTGGGTCTGCTACGTTGTTATGTGTGTCAACTCTCTTGACGTCTCCTCTTTCAATACAATACAAGAAATGTTATCGCGCTCCTACTAACCATTTTGTAGACACATGGTTCTTCTATGTTTTTGATAAAACCAAACTCTTTGATTGTCTCATCAAAACGGATGTTCCATCTACGAGAAGCTTGCTTTAAACCATATATGGTTCGTAGCAGCTTACACACTAGGTGTTCATTTCCCTTGGAAAGAAAACCCTCTGGTTGTGTCATATACACTTTCTCTTCAAGTTTCCCATTGAGGAAGGCCGTTTTCACGTCCATTTGCCAGATCTCATAGTCGTAGTAAGCAGCAATCGCAAGCAAAATTCGAATTGATTTAACAGGGCTACAGGAAAAAAAAATTCATCAAAGTCAATCCCTTGCCTTTGTCTGAATCTTTTTGCCACGAGCCTGGTCTTATAGGTCTCCACCTGCCCATCTGCTCCAATCTTTCTTTTGTATACCCACTTGCACCCAATAGGCTTAACACCTTCAGGCGCCTCAACCAGAGTCCATACTTGGTTGGTATACATAGATTCCATTTCGGATTTCATGGCACTATGCCATTTCTCTGAGTCAACACTACTCATAGCCTCATAATAGGTCACAGGGTCGTCATCATCAATGATTGACAACTCATTTTCGTTCTCAATAACAAGGCCATAATACCTCTCAGGTTGGCGAGACATTCTCCCAGACCTACGAATGGGCTGTTCCACAGAAGGTTGTTCAGTCTGAACAGGTGTTTCCACTTGATCCGTAGTAGTTTGTGCTTCTTGAACTTCATCAAGTTCAATTTTGCTCCCACTGTTTCCTTCAAGGATAAACTGCTTTTCCAAGAAGGTAGCATGTCTGGAGACAAACAACCGATGATCGGTGTAAAAGTAATACCCTAAAGTCTCTTTAGGATATCCCACAAAATTACATTTTACAGATCAAGATTCCAGCTTATCTGGGTCAACTTTCTTGACATAAGATGGACATCCCCAAATCTTAACGTGTTTAAGACTCGGTTTCCTTTCTTTCCATATCTCATATGGAGTTTGAGGAACAGATTTGGAAGGCACCTTATTTAGTAAATATGCTGAGGTTTCTAATGCATAACCCTACAAGAATACTGGAAGATTCGCATAGCTCATCATAGACCAAACCATATCTAACAAAGTTCGATTTCTCCTTTCATATACCCCATTCAACTGTGGAGTATATGGAGGAGTCTCTACCATTTTCTTTGAGATAAGCTAGAAACTCTCCATTCTAGTATTCACCACCTCGATCTGATCGAAGAGTTATAATACTATGTTTGGTTTGTTTCTCCACTTCATACTTATATTCTTTGAACTTTTCAAAGGCTTCAAACTTGTGTTTCATCAAATACACATATCTGAATCTAGATCGATCATCTATGAAAGCAATGAAGTACGAAAATCCACCCATGGCTTGCGTAGACATTGGTCCACATACATCTGTGTGTACCAATCCTAGCAAATCTGCAGCCCTCTCTCCATGTCCACTAAATGGAGATTTGGTCATTTTACCCAATAGACAAGACTCGCATGTAGGATATGATTCAAAATCAAAGGGGTCAAGTAACCCTTCCTTATGCAATGTCCGCAGTCTATTTTCACTAATATGACCAAGTCCGCAGTGCCACAAGAAAGTGAGATTTTCATCATCCCTTTTTCTTTTATTAGTATGTTCAATTTGTAGTAAATTATGCTCTACGTCACATACATACAGAACATTGTTTAAAATACCACTTCCATAAAGAACATTATCTCTAAGAATTGAACATTTATTATTCTGAATAACAAACGAAAATCCAGCCAAGTCTAACATGGAATAGAAATAATATTCTTTACAATCGAGGGAACAAAATAACAATTATTTAGAACAATAGTCTTGCCCGTAGGCATATGTAAATGAAATGATCCTACAGCTTCAGCAGCAACTCTTGCTCCATTTCCCATCCGTAGAATCACCTCCTCTTCTTCAATGGTCATACTTCTCCTTAGTCCCTGCATCGAATTGCAAATATGAGAACCACAGGCGGTATCTAATACCCAAGTAGAAATTTGACTTAGTGACATATTAACTTCGATCATGAACATACCTGAATCAGAAGCAGTAGTCTCACTACCCTTCTTCTTCTTCAATTCTGCAAGGTAAACCTTGCAGTTCCTCTTCTAGTGCCCCACCTTGTGACAATGAAAGCAAACACCTTTGCTTTTGGGGTCTTCAGCTTTTGGTGGAACCGGCTTTTTCTAACCTACTTTCTTCTTCTTGGAAGGGTTCTTCTTCCTTTTCTTAGGATTGGAACCTTCACCAATTAGAAGAACAAAATCTTCTTAGGGGGAAAATTCGATTCCGCAGTCTTCAACATGTTGTGGAGTTCAGGCAGGCTGACATCCAGCTTATTCATGTGAAAGTTCACAACAAACTGCGAGAACGAACTTGGAAGTGATTGCAAGACCAAGTATTGGCTCAACTCCCCATCCATGGCAAAACCAAGTTATCCAAGATGTTCAATCCAATTGATCATCTTAAGTACATGGTCATTCACAGATGATCCCTCAGACATCCTACAACCGAACAGTTCCTTCGATATCTCATATCGAGCTGTCCTCCCTGCCACATCATACAACTCTTGTAGATGCATAAGGATAATGTGAGCATCCATATGCTCATGTTGCTTCTGTAGCTCAATGTTCATGGAAGCTAGCATGATGCATTGAGCAACATTTGCATCATCTATCCACTTACGATACACAACATGTTCATCATTATGTACATCGCTAGCAGGTTCAGTAGGCTTAGGTGAGTCAAGCACATATTTCAGCTTCTCAACCCTGAGAAAAATTCTCAAGTTTCGAAGCCAATCAGCAAAATTAGGACCAGTCAACTTGTGAGCATCTATTATACTCTGGAGTGATAGTGCAGAAGACATAACGAATATAGTAAATCTGTAAATGATGAACACATAACAACACTTAGCAAATATTCAATTTCATTTCAAGACACTATATGAATGGGGTCTTTATTCATAAGTGGCTCCCACTAGTTTATCTAATTTATACAACCCCTAAGTGAAAATTAAGCATTCATAATGCTAGTGGGAATAGGGATCCTACCTTCCATCACACAACCTCGATTGTAGCACGAAACGTCATGTGATGTTCAATAGGCAGACAACTCTTGTCAATTACATCTTATGTTATTCCCTAATAAAACTTTAGCCTCTTGAATAATTGAGTCACGGCTGTAGCACGACAAACTCAATATTCTAAGTCAAGTCTAACCCAACATTTCGTATAATTGAATTAGTCTCCAACAGCCCATGGCTGTAGCACGTAACGACCTTTAGATTCTAATTCAATGTACACATCTCTATGTAATAGACAAGTATTTCTTATTTTGAAATCAAAGCCCTCGGCTGTAGCACGAAACGACAATGATTTAAAAATAAGAACCACTTTCAACCATGTTGGAAGGCTATGACCGACACAAGCCCGTTGTGTCATTGGCCAATTACTCCTTGATATTATTTAATTTTAGAGGGATTATATTATGTTACAATCATAATCATATTATAAAGAGATTCTTCCTTTTAAATTAAATATTTCAAATCAATAATCGATAATCAGATGATTCCCAGATCGGGGGGAGCATTGTCAAGAGGCGTCACTTAATACCCCTTTCTTATAGATAGAAAAATGCTTTTAACATAATCATCCTTTCTCTCGGTAGCACGACAAACTCAATATTCTAAGTCAAGTCTAACCCAACATTTCGTACAATTGAATCAGTCTCCAACAGCCCACGGCTGTAGCACGTAACGACCTTTAGATTCTAATTCAATGTACACATCTCTATGTAATAGACAAGTATTTCTTATTTTGAAATCATAGCCCTCGGCTGTAGCACGAAACGACAATGATTTAAAAATAAGAACCACTTTCAACCATGTTGGAAGGCTATGACCGACACAAGCCCGTTGTGTCATTGGCCAATTACTACTTGATATTATTTAATTTTAGAGGAATTATATTATGTTACAATCATAATCATATTATAAAGAGATTCTTCCTTTTAAATTAAATATTTCAAATCAATAATCGATAATCAGATGATTCCCAGATCGGGGGAGCATTGTCAAGAGGCGTCACTTAATACCCCTTTCTTACAGATAGAAATATGCTTTTGACAGAATCATCCTTTCTCTCAATATTGAAAATTCATATTTAATTACGTGTTTCATAGACACAAGAATCTCATGATTGTATTCATAATATTATTGTTAAGGCAAGAAACGATTCCTATTCTAGATTTTCTAGAGCACGCCTTATATTGATTTAAGTTCACCTAAATCTATCATCGCATGGTAAACATAGGCATATATCTCATATATAAAATTAAATAAACAAGTAAATGTAAAGTGCAATAAAGTAAATGTGTTTGGTTATGGCCCCATCCTATGTGATCTTTATCAAGCTCATGATAAAGATCAAGGTCAATCGAATATGGCGATGGAAATAAATACAACTACTTATTACATAAGTCTTCTTCTTTGTTTAGACTTCTTGTATGCCTCGTCTTCTTCATTGTATCTCCTCCATTAGATAGCCTTCTTGAGTCTTCAATTATATTACATAGATTGAAAGTAAAACTAATCTAATGAACTTACAAGAATAACTCGAGTTACATTCAAGATTTATGATTACAAAGATTGACGACATGCAAGTCGTATTTAAAACCAAAACCAAAACCATTACACTAAGGTCGAAAGGCCATAACCATCCACCATGCTCATACAACACATAAAAGCATATTAAAACACATAATCTGATCTTAACATATCATATTATCCATGATCTAATCATAAAAAAATATGACAAAAATCAGAAAAATCAGAATCAAATCAGAAAAACAAGAATCACTGTATACGGGCAGTAAACGACGTTGTAACACCCCCAAATCCGGGGTCGGGGATTCGGGTTGTCACGAGTTCCATTTCTCTTAATAATACTTAATCTTAATAATCAAAACTACTGCATACTGTGACCCCACAATATTCACACACACAATAAGTTATAGTCTCAGAGATGAATACCCAAAAATAACACAAGTCATTTTATTCCACAATTATAAACCATTTCACCTCAAAAGGGTTTCTGAATAATTTACATATTCTTTGCCATTATTACAATTCATATAGATACATAAGTTCGGTACGACAAAAGTTGAAAGCCTAGCCTATTGGTAGTTCCTACCTCAGCTACAACGACATCAACGCCTACAGGAAACTGCGGAACGTTTCCTAACCGCTCACGAATTAGGAGCTTGATCATGTTCATCTTGTTTATCTGTTGTTGTGTGATGAAAGAAGAAAGCAAGGGTGAGCAACAAGCCCACCGAAATAATATGTATAATGAATAACAATATATGAGCATTCTCATAGCACTCATGAAAGTCTGGTCAAGAAGAATTGAACCAAGTTGATATCTTAACGCGACTAAGTCGCAAAATATTCAGTATATATATACATATATACTTTTCACAATCTTTGAAATCCTCTGACATGTATAATATACACAGAGTTCCAGTTTATAACTGTATAAAAATATCGCTGCAAGGTGATCTCATATATCTAACCTTGTCTCAACGTTTTTCTGAAAACCTTTGTCATTCATAAGATAATCATTAACTAGATATAAGTTGAAAATATGAAGTTACAAGATACTCCAATATACTTATATCTTTTTCGAATACTACTTGAACTACCACCGTTCATGGTATAAATAGTTCATCCCATAGATGAAGCTACACGACAAAACTTGTATAGAATCAATCTTTGAATTATCATCAAAATGAAATGAAGTTACGAGATACTTTATTTGATGAAAACATCATTTTGAAAACTCGACCCAGCCAACACTCAAAAATCGCCCAGCCGTAGCCTTTCTATCGAAGTGCTCTGGGTAGTGTTGCAGAAATATCCAATTGGATGATGAACTCATTACGGGAGTTTGCCGCGCCAGGAAGACCACTTACGATGATCAGTCGCAGTAGTGCAACCCCACCATTTTCTACATGTAGAGGAGAACCTGTCGGATTTACTTGTCAACCGAACACTGGACTCCTAAAAAAATGAGTTTTGGGATCCGCCCTAACCTTTAAAAATCATTTTGAAGACTCGAAAATATTTTTAAGAATGTTTGGAGTAATGCTGATTTAATAAAATAAATCAGTCCCAATATATTAGAAAATATCTGAATATTATTATTTAAATAATATTCCCATAAAGAATAATCTTTATAAAAATAATTGAAGTAGAAGTTTTAAAACTCATACTTAAAATGAATAATAAATAACCAAAGATATACTTATACGAAAGTACGATCTTTATTTGAATAATCGAAAATAAGTTTGATTATCGAAATATTATTCTTTAATAAAATAAAGAATATTATTTAATAAAATAAGCAGAGTCATAAGTCCTCGAATGAATATTCAAAATAATATTCATTAAATAAAATAAGGGGAGTCATAAGTCCTCGAATGAATATTCAAAATAATATTCATTAAGTGAAATAAAGTTATCGAATAAACCTTATTCGAATAATAGTTTTGAAAACTATTTATATATATATAAATATATATATATATATATATATAATATACTCGGGAACATCGTCTCCCGGTTTAGAAAATATGTTCACCTTTGGGTCCCCTATACTAAGGGATACGCAACTACTGCTTATCTCTAGCATATGTATTATGCAACTTATAAGCAATTGAATCAACAATTAGATATCAAGATTACGAAACAGACATGCATATATACCATATCAGCATGCTCCAATATATCGCAAGATTTTCTAATTAACTATCATGCATCTATCACAAGATAATGCATATACATATATACATCACAACAACAGTATAACGGGTAGAAAACTTGCCTGAGTGTTCCCGGTTAGACTTAAGCTTAGAGTGGGTCCGATAACCTATGAACAACAACATAAGTCAGAATTAAACCACGATCGCTTAAGAAACTAGACTTTAACCAATTGAACCCTAAGTTTGCTTATGGTCACTTCTACGCTTAACGAATCACATAAGTCGTTCGAGTACCCTTGCTCCACCATTTTTAATAAATTAACCATTAAGAATTTTAAGACGATTCTTTCACGAGTACTCTACCAACTGCCTAATCCACTTTATATAATTGTTTCATACTCCAATTAGTCATTTAAGGGCCTTAACCAAGGTTTCAAAGTAAGGCGAGGGGTAATGGTTCGTTCGCGAAATGCCGTTACTTAAAACGGTCGTTTCTCCTAAACCGTACATCGGATTCAAGCGAACCACATATCAAAACGAAGCTTATGACATAATCTAACTAAACATGGCAAAGTCACTGATTCAGTAGTTAGCTCTCTGTTCCGAACACTAAGAACAAGCAGTTGTATGAAATTGGGCATTACGACGACTATGTTTACGCGATTACCAAGTTTTAAACCACTCCAAACAACCACCATTCAACTCACAACCAACAATACAACCAACCCTCATCCAAACCTTACTACATCAGTCCCCAAACCTCAAGATTTTCCAATTTATACAACCCCACACATGAACTACTACCTATACTTAAGTTTCATTAACTATAAACAAGATTTCAACATCCAAATCACTACAAATTCAATCCAAACTCTAAACACAAAAGCATCATGCTTCTCATTTACTATAACCATCAAAACCATCGTAATACTCAAAGTAAAGCTAGGGTTTGGAGGTGTTATACCTTCCTTGGAGTGATTAGAGTAGCTAGGAAGTCTTAGGGAGCCTCCTACAAGCTTGATCTTTCCAAAGAAATCAAGAACACAAAGTTAGGTTTTGAAGTTTCTAAAAGTCAGATTGAACGAACTGTCAAAACGAGGGTCTTAACAAGCTTATTTGGACGAGACTTGTGAACAAGAGTTGTAGGCCATCTCAATACCTTTCCAAAGAGCTATAGAACATACTATTTGAGTGATTATTGAAGGAGATATGGTAGTTTGAAGTTGCTGCTCTGGTTTTGGCCGAGAGCTTTTATTCTTGGAAAGCAAAAGTCAACTTGTGTTTTGATGATGTCATAGACATGATGTCTATGTCATCCATTTGCCACATGTCTCTTCGTTGTGGTTTGATGATGTCACAATCCTTGGCTTCTTGTACAAGCTTGTCTCTTGGTCGCTTATTTGTTTTACGGTTCGCTTAACTTTCGTTCTCGTTTATCGTTTGAGAGATCATACCCGGGATCTTATTACTTGGGTTCCCCTAAACCCTTCTCAGTACATTATATTCCTTTTATGATCCCCTCTTATAATCCTTGAATTTAAATCCTTTTTATCCTGTTACCTTATACTCAATTCTTTCGGTATCTGGTGGATTTTCGGGAAAAATCAAAGTGTTCGGATTTGGATTCTGACGATCTTTACATACACTTATATACCATATAGAGTACTAATAAGACCTCAGAATATCCATAAAAGAACTGCTACATTGTGTGGCATGAAAAGTTTTCTTATTCAGCATAATCAGCAAAATCACTATTCATAAGGTTTACAAAAAATCCAAAATTTTTGGGGTTATTATAGTCTCCCCTCCTTAAAAGGATTTCGTCCCGGAATCAGATAGAAAATGAATAGGGATACTTTCTTAGCATTGCACTTTCTAACTCTCAAGTCAATTTTCCCACATTGTGGTTCTGCCAAAAACCCTGACTAGCATGATAACCCTTCTTCTAAGCACTTGTCCATTTTTGATCTATAACCCTTCCTGGTTGCTCCATATAGGTTACGTCTGGTTACATTTCTATGCGCTCATATGCCCCTATTTGTCTGGCATCCGGATTACACTTCCTTAACATTGATACATGGAACACGTTATGAACTTGCTAAGGTTCGGGGTAAGGGTAGCTCATATGTTAACTTCCCAATACGACTTAATATATCCAAGGGTCCAACAATTCATGGGCTTATCTTTCCTTTCTTTCAGAACCACATCCATCCTTTCCAAGGGAATACCTATAACAGTACTAGGTCCCCTACTTCTTATTCTTTGTCCTTTCGTGTCAAATCAACATACTTCTTATGTCCATCTTGGGCTACTACCAGCCGTCCTCTGATTAGATCTATTATATCCTTGGTCCTTTGGACTACTGTGGGTCCGAGCATCTTGCGCTCTACAACTTCATCCTAATGTCTTCCCTCAAGGATCTCATAAGGCGATACCTCGATACTGACATACGATCGATTATCGTAAGAAAACTCAATCCACGTTAAGTGATCATTCCAAATTTCTTTCAAGTCTATTGTACAGACTCTCATTATCTAATCTAGATCTACAGCTTTTGCTTCTCAATACCCACTCTTTTCCAGTTCGTAATCGTTACTATCTTCTGTACCAAATTTTATACTGATTATACTTTTGCTCGTTAGCGTTCTATAACCTTTTAATAATCGCGTCAACCTTAGTATCACGAACGCGTTAGAATCAGAATACCACCATACTTGGTACCACTTCATCTCTAGCTGCCTCCATCTTCGAAAGCTTGGTCCTTCATATAGAAGTAAAAGAATTTATTGAGAGATCACTATGATCATGAACACTTGTTACATTGCATAGTTAGTACAGAAGGTGGCCAGCCTTTAGTACTTGACAAGCAATTAAACAATATATGGTATCCTACTAGGCTTCTATCACACAGATAGATAGTCATTCGGCAATACCTCCCCTTCTCGAAGGGTTGTTCTTCTCAGCTTATATGAAATGAAAAGGAGAGAAAAGAAGGAATTGAAGAGAATTGTATATATATAAAATATACTGCCATAAAATATCTGGCTTGGAATCTACCTCTGAACTATAAAGGTTTGTCATAGGAGAACAAAACATATACGTATATATTTATCAACATCAAGTATTATAGCATCGCATTTCACGTGCCAGAATATTTACTATTCCGTCCATCATTCCATGGATCCATGCTCTTGCTCGAGCTCATAAACACTCACTTTTGAAACTCCCTCGACATCGAAACTCGAATAAGGGATTTCATTCTAGACATCATTGTTACTAGAATTCTATGTTTGAACCGCAACCTTCCTCGTATAGCAATACGACTCTCTATTGGTAAAAAGGAATAAGTATTCAATAGGTAGATAATCGACTTAATTAGCCTATCAATGATAACTTATACACCACCACGACCCGATTAGTGGTACTCACTCTCAACATCCATTCCAATACAACTCTCACGGTTGTAAGTAATCGGCTCATTACTCACAGAATCATTCCTGCATTACTATGACCCACCGTTGACCTACTGTAGTCATTCATTTTCCATGAAGTTTTAATAGCTAACCATACGGAGTCCATTCATATCATATCCAATCCTTCTAAGGAGGTAACATAATCACCATTCATGATTCGTGAAGAACATTCCTGATCCTGACGTACATACATGACATGAAGCAGATAAAATTGCAGAAGAGTTTCAATCAAAGAAAAGATAGCAGGCTAATACCATTATTAACCATATTTCTTTACTGGGAGACATAAAGCTCAAAGGTTCATTTAGTCCTTTCGTAACATGCTCCTGGCTTATCTCAAGATAGGACCTTCTAAGATAGAAAGCCCGTTCATGGTGATTACATGAATTAAATCTTTACCAAACTACTATTACGGTTGAGTACCGCACAGTCATCAGAAGGAATGTCAATCTTTCACACCATAATACAACCTTCACGGAATTAACCATTATCACTGTATTCCTCTGGCACGAGCGCCGATAATTGTCCTCTTACACTTAAAGTGTTGGCCACCTCTTTGGCCTTTCCTGATAGTAAAATTTCCTTACAATCAATGTCATTTTAACCACCTCCAACTAAATTTTCTACCTCATTTCAATCACTGCTTATGTGAAAATGCTTCTCTTAAGTCCTGGTGAGAAAAAAAAATCACCATTTTTCCATAAGTCATTGCCTTAGTCTTTAGATGTGAACATTGCCATGACTGACTCTCGATCATACTTAGGACGTCTCTTATCTTGGGTCATTCTTGTTTTCACCAATCTCGACCCTCATTGGATCAATCTATACTTTCTTATGGTTCAACACGTGCCCCACCTGGCATTATTATAATTACGTCATATTTCCTTCATCAAAATTTTTATTCTTGAGAACTTTGAATATTAACTTTCTCCTTGTAAAACCTCTAAGGTTATCCTTAAATCCTTCATCAGGTACACCCTAGGCACAGGGCATATCAAGATACCATTTACTAATACCAGAATCATTGTCTATATACTTCTGAAAAATTTCTCCACTGATCCTTAAAGGTTCTTGTTACCTTAATCCTTTCCAATTCATACTGTCAAAACTCATGTTGTCCCTATTAAGGGTGAAATGCGAACCTTTATGCATTCCCCTAGGATTCATTTCAAGTTATCGGGGTTTTATCCTTAATTCCACCTTTAAAAGATACTTACACTCTTCCATGGATAAATCAAGTCATATATACTTGATAGATTACCTTATTCAATCATTCTCACTTCGATAGTCTATACTTAATTTCATAATAGCATCCTTATTCAAAATGAGGTCAATCCATATGGCCTCCAAAAGATAACAACGGTTTTTTTTTGCTTTGCTTGCCTAATTTGGTAATGACAACATGGATGTTCTGGGAGATATTGGTCGTGTTCAACGTGAACTTCTTCTTAATAATTCCTTATTTACTTTTGTTGTTTATCTCAACAGTCATCTCAATGTTGGGATATCTTTCATACCTGGTGTCTCCCTTTCCGGGTATCAAGCCACCGGTCTTACACTTCACATTCTTGAAGGTCACTTCCTTCATCCAATTTTCCTAATTTCTTACTTCCTTGTCTCCTCAGTCTATCTGCGTCTCATTATTTATCCTTCGAACTATCTCAAGGTTTCCTCGAATCCTCCCAACTTACAGGGGATAAAATATATGACAGTATGATAAACTCACATAAAACATCATATATGATAATTACGCTTTATTCGAAAATAGTTTTCCTTGGTGATACACACCTTCTTATAAAAACAATCCTTTAGTGGATTTTATTATCCTACGAATACCTCAACGGTAAACCCAGCACCTAGGCTTGGGTTATGGTATTGCATCACAATTCCAATTGGAAGAATAGGACACTCGTTGGAGCCACCGCATATGATGATCAGTCATAATATGATAATAGTAACCTTTTCTACTAGTCGAAGGACGACACCTTCGTATCCCGGTTATCACCCTGGCTGCATTCGGGCTACGTGTCCCATTTTGGGTATACACAAACTTCACAAGTTCCTGAGTACACAGAATACCTTCGCCTACGATACCTTTGATAGTCCATCTAGCACACATGGTACAAGAATCTACCCCTCCCTTGTCCTTTAAAAAAATTCTATCATATCTCGAGAACTCGAACCATATCGAAGTTCCCCTAAGCATTTTGTTTGTTGATAGAAACAACTTATCTTATTAGGGTATATATATATCTATATGTATACGTACTTCCGAAATTTTCGGAGGAAGTACTAAGGATGTGAGTTGACCGTTGTCAACAGATAATTAAATAAGGGGGCAGTTTCTCATTGAAACTATATTCAAAATATTTAAATTAAGTCGAGATGATATTTTTCGATGATCCGAAATTATTCGAATGATTTTCCGAAAATCAGAAATTATTTTAAATCGGGTTCTATGATTTTTAAATCATAATTAAACCCTTTAATAAATAATAATTAATTAATTGATAATCGATAAATAATTAAACCTCGAAGGAGTTTACTTTTAAAAGAATATTTAAAATAATATTCCTCAACTAATTTATGTTTACGTAATTTAATAACCTTTAATGTTTAATCAGTTTTGAAATAAATAATCGTTGGGATATGCTTCTCCCATAATAAATGAGTAGGTATATGATATTTATTACACGAATGATAAAATATAGTTGAGGGAATACGATCTTTGGAAACCGTTTTATTGAAAGTTCGAGGTGTTTTAATGTTTCGTAAGTGGACGTTGGGTCCCTTAATACGTAACTACTATGGACTTTTAATCGTCCTATAATATCACCGAAATGATTCCCAGGTTTGTATTTTGAAATAATACGTCACGCTTATAGCGGAATTAAACATTTCACGATATATACTTATCGTACAACATCGCTACATTATGCGAAAATTCAATTACTATGTATAATGGCAAGCATGGTATTTATGCAATGATAATAAAAAAATTCTTTCACAACACAACAGTAAATGAAGTTGGGTTCATAAACTTGCCTGGGTATCTCGAGGTGGAGGATGCTCTAGGTTCCGCTCAGAAATATATATTCATAAACACAATTCATTTCGTTAGGTCTCGTTCTAATTTACGGTGTCTCGCACTCATATTGTAACACCCTCCAAATCCGGGGTATAGATTTGGGGCATTACTAATACTAACTGCTCACTAATCTTGCACAAGTGGAATATAAAATAGAATAATTACCCCGAACTACTACTACTCACGATCTTTTAAGGTTAAGAGTTGAAAAAAAGAACGACACACTAACTTTATTACTAACCAGTTTAAAAAAAATTGTCTCAAGAACTCTCTTTATTACAAAACTTTATTCTATTTACATTTCACACTTCGTCCTGCTACACCTGATTTGGTAACTCAAAGCTCTCTTCTGGGACGTTCCCGCTGCTTGACTCGCTTCTTGACTATGCGAGTTCCGATGGGTTTCATTCTCTACCTTGACTGAAAAATAATGGGAATAACAATAAAAGAGGATGAGCCAAAATTGCTCAACAAGCCGGCAATAATATATATAGTATAAAGAGAGAAAATAAATGAATCAAATTCTGATGGTTTGAACAACCATTTGTATCTGTATGAAATAATAATTTGCCATTACTGGCGAGTGCCAAATGAACAAGACTGGAAACGAGAACTAACTATGCACTATAACCTGCTGATCAGTCAGGATACAGTGCGGATCTATACCCAACTGCATAGACCCAACCAACATAAGGAGTACTCAGGCAACTATGGCCTATTAATTAAAGGTCTGGGTAAAACCCAGCCCGTATCGTAACCATCCAGTCCAAAGCTTAGCATCCGGAACAATTGGAATGCTTTCGATGTATCCCAACATCAAGATATATCATAGTATATGTAACAAGGGTAAAAGTATTGGAATATGAATAGAGGATTCAATAAATTGGGAGAAATCAAGAATCAAAATGAAATAGAAGCAAGAATCAATAATTGTGTATCAGTGTATATAAACAAGAATTATCAAATTATAACTGATATAGAAAGTGGGGTATATTCACTATTCTGAACTTAGAATAGAGGAAAAACTTGCCTTGCGCGTACTTAACCTGGTTCAACTCACCTCCTTCTGTCTCCTGCTTGATCTGCCTTGGTGATATTGGATCTATCATAGAAAGATAGTCGTTTAGATAACTTACTACATACGTGTATCTTGAATTGATACCACGTAACCCTAATAATCTACCCATACAATTCTATATGACTCGCATATCTAAACATATAATTATATAGCATATAAGCTTCATGTAATCATTTAAAACACATAGCACATAAGGCATATAATTGATATCAACCTCATAATTACTTTTAGAATTGATACTAGAGTTATACTCGCACTAACCAACAATACTTGGTTCGATTCATAATTTTTCAAGATTTATTAGGCTCGATTCGATGCCTAATAGGGCCTACCAACAATTAACTATCACAAGGCAACTCGCTTTCGGAAAAAATTATGATTAATAATTATCTAATATTTATTGTATTTTAAAATAATTTATCCTCAATTATTAGAATTAATTATAAATTATTACAATTATTCACAAATTATTATCAATTATATGCTTAGATCGATTATTTACAAATAAATAATCGATAAAACTAACTATTGCGATATTCATCGAATAAATAAACTATCGCTTGAATAATAATAATTCAAATTATCGTTCATTTACTCGTATAGGTACGAGTTACTCGTATTACTTAACTAATTATCGAGTCTTTAATCATATTATTCGATTATTTTTAATCCTATTTATCAATTAATACTTAATTATCAAATAACAGATAAATAAGTAAATAATTAAATAAATAATTAAATAATTAAATAAATAATCAATTTTGAATTTCTAAATTAATAAAATAATTTAGAAATTTTTTATAATAATTTTCAGATTTTAAAACTAATTTTTATTTGATTTTTAGAATTAATAAAAACTGATTTTTAATTTTCTAAAAATATACTAAATAACTAATTATTCAGAAACAAGAAATAAGGAATCAGACTGGTTTCTTTTGCATCAAACCAGGGTCGAAACCGGGTCGACCTTGGGTCGATCAAGAATAGCCAGGCTGCCCAGAAAAGCTCAACGCCGGCGAGTGTTTCAGGCCAAAATCCGGCGATTCGACGGCGACCTCGTATCGAGGCTTCAGGCCATCCCCTCCTCCCGGTTTTGGTTCCGTTCGATCCCCCGTGACTGCAGTAACATCCCCAATGCATCACCGCCATCCCGTCGTCCTTCTTCCACCATCTCCGGCCAAAAGGCCGAAGCTTTGTGGAGAGATAATCTGAAACAGCTCCTCCACCAAAAATGAAACCAAACTCAGCGATTATTATACGAAATCGAAGCTAGTGAGTTCCATAATCTTTCCCAACAGTTAACATCAACCAAAATCATTTATAAATTAACAAAAACGAAATCAAAATTTTATAAAAACCAAGAACTCGGTTATAGTCTTCTAGGGGTCATATAATCAAATTAATTATGCCAAATCATTCCCAACATCAATATAATGCTATACAACTCCTTAAAACAAACAAAGGATTCTAAAATCAAAAATCCCTAAATCAAGCATAAACCCTAAGAAAATGAATTGAAAATCGAAACTATAAAACATGAAATTGATTATATCAATAGAAAGTAGAGATCGAGAGGATCGTTTTGGTTACTCACATGATCAAATCGGATAACAGAATCACTTCCAAATCAAAGGTTTAATTCCTTGAGTGTTCTTCACCAACCACTAATTATTTCTTGATAACTGAATTTTTAATAATAATTAACTAATTAATTAATAATAAAACAGCTATTTATAGTACTGAAAATAATACTTTTAAATAAAATTAAGGGGCTAATTACACATCTAATAAAAATATTTGGCCCCAATTTTTATAATTTTTGGGTATTAATTATGAATTTTTAAATATCCAATAAATACAAAATAAATGCTAAAAATTCCCAAAAATTATGAATATTACAAAAATGCAAAGAGAAATGATGTTTGATAATTTCATGATCATATAAAAATTAAAATATAATTTTTGTAGGGCTTTTGGTACCCGGAGGGGTCCGGAAAAGTCATTTTTCAGGAAAAAGGTAAATTTGTAAAACGTCTAGGTGTTCAGGATAGCGATATGGTATAGGTCATTCCTGGTAAAATAGGGCCATTATTTTTGTTTGAAATACGGGCTTTTAAAACACTGTTTGAGTTGTACGGGCTTTGATATAAAATATATAGCTTACGATAAAATACTCAATAAATATCCAAATCACATTCGGATCAAAACAGACAACACGTAGCACATAGCAATTAGGGTTTAACGACTTGGCACCTTTAATTACACCATAATACACATAATTTATCTTTACTATAATATATTACAAGCGTAATTCTCTCGGTCGTTAAATTCTCCCCCACTTAACAGGATTCTGTCCTGAGAATCATGCTATGAGAATAACTGAGGATACTTTTCTAACATATCACTCTCGAGCTCCCAGGTTGATTCCTCAACCACTGGGTTTCTCCACAAAACTCTCAATAATGATGCATACTTATTTCTTAATACCCTCTCTTGCCGATCTAGAATTCTTATCGGCTGCTCTACATACGAAAAATCATCCTGAAGTTTTATTGGCTCATATTCTATTACATGCCTTGAATCAGGGTTATACTTCTTAAGCATGGAATACATTATGAATATGCTGCATATGGGGTGGTAAAGCTAGTTCGTATGCAACTTTTCTGACTCTCTTCAGAATTTCAAATGGACCGATGTAACGAGGATTTAGCTTGCCCTTGTTGCCAAATCTTGTCAATCCCTTCCATGGTGATACTTTTAGCAGTACATGCTCTCCTTCTTGATAGTCCACATCCTTTCTGACTAGATATGCATATTTACAATATCGATTATGTGCTACTTCGAGTCGCTTTCGAATAAGTTCTACCTTTTCCTTGGTCTGCTGAATTATTTCTGGACCTAGAATCTCGCGCTCTCCAACTTCATCCCAACATGTAGGTGATCTGCATTTTCTTTCATATAAAGCTTCATAAGGTGGCATTCTGATACTCGAATGATAGTTGTTGTTGTAAGAGAATTCCACTAGCGGTAAGTGCTCGTCCCAATTGCCTTTAAAATCTATCATGCATACACGTAGCATATCTTCGATGGTCTGAATAGTCCTTTCACTTTGCCCGTCAGTCTGTGGATGATAAGCGGTGCTCATGTTTAATTGTTTACTAGACATTCCTGGAATTGTACCCAAAATCTCGAATTAAAACGGGGATCTCGATCCGATACTATAGACACTGGTACTCCATGACGCATAACAATTTCCTTGAGATATAGATGTGCTAACTTGTCAAGTGAAAACTTTCATTGATTGGAAGAAAATGTACTGACTTTGTTAATCAATCGATAATAACCCAAATCACATTGTGGTTCGCTTTGAACCTTGGTAGTCCCACTACGAAATCCATAGCTAAGTGCTCCCACTTCCATTCTGGAATATCTAGTGGTTGTAGTAATCCGCTCAGGCGTTGATGTTCAGCTTTGACTCTTTGGCATGTATAACACTTATTGACCCATTCCGCTATTTCTTTCTTCATATCTGGCCACCAAAAGTTTTCTTTCAAATCTCTGTACATCTTGGTGCTTCCGGAATGAATTGAATATCTCGAGCTATGAGCGTCTTGAAAAATTTCCGCTTTCAATTCCGGTAAATTAGGTATCCAGATCCTCGAAGCAACTCGAAAAACTCCTTTGGAAACCTTTTGGCTGGTAATCTCTTCTCCTGACAAATTGTCGATTTCATGATTCATTACTTCTTCTTGACATCTTCTTATTTTCTCCAATAATTCTGGCTGAAAAGTCATGGCATAAATCATTTCAGTAGAGCTTTAAGGAATACGAACTTCAATTTCCAACTTATCAAATTCTTTGATAAAATCTTCTGAAGATTTTAACAGATTCAATCTCTCCTTTCGACTCAGTGTGTCTGCTACAACATTAGCTTTGCCTGGATGATAAATAATTGAGATGTCGTAATCTTTGATTAGTTCTAGCCAACGTCGTTGTCGCATGTTGAGTTCTTTTTGTGTGAAAATATACTTCAGACTTTTATGATCCGTGTAAATCTCACAATTTTCGACGTATAAATAATGTCTCCAAAGCTTCAGTGCGAATACAATTGCTGCTAGTTCAAGATCATGCGTCGGATATTTCTGTTCATGAGGCTTTAGCTGTCTAGAAGCGTATGCGATTACGTTGCCATATTGCATCAAAACACATCTAAGTCCTCAATAAGAAGTGTCGCTGTATATGACAAAGTCTCCTTGATCATCAGGTAAAATAAGTACAGGCGCGGTTACCAATCGATTCTTCAATTCCTGGAAACTTTCTTCGCATTTCCCGTTCCATTCGAACTTTTCATTATTTCGGGTCAACTTTGTTAATGGTGTGGCTATCTTTGCAAATCCTTGACAAATCTTCTGTAATATTCTGCTAATCCCAAGAAATTTCTGACTTCTGTAGGAGTCTTCGGTCTCTCCCAGTTTAAAATAGCTTCAATCTTTACTGGATCGACTTGAATTCCTTCAATACTGATGATGTGCCTTAGAAATTGCACTTCCTTCAACCAAAATTCAAAGTTAAGGGAATGAATCAGGGATAAGCAAAGTTCAATTCTAGGGATCTTGATCAATGATAACATGGTACTCAAGTTAGGGAAATCAAAACTATATCAAGGATCAATAGAGGATAAGGTAAATAAGGAATGAAGCATCATTACAAGGGGTTCGTAAAGGTACTTATAGGGTTTATAACAGTTCATGGTATAACAAAAAATTAGAATAGCAAAAAGGGGTTACCAAAGGGTTGGATCAATAAGCTTATCAATAACAAATTCATAAGATCAATGACAGGGTATCAATAACAGGGGTACATTACTTTAACAGTTCAATACTCTACTTGGCATAAACAATATCCTCTCTATAACCATTTACAGAAGTAGATAGAGTTACTTGCCTGAATTCGCTTTCCTGAAGGTTGAACTACTGCCACCTAGTAAACCTTTCCCTTTCCTAGCCTGAATGCCCTCACGCTCCGAATCTACAATCCAAAACCAAAACCTTAATTAGTTTCTTAACTCACGTTCCCGGAACGCTTAACTTTCCCCTTAAACGTAATATCCTAAGGCTATGCATATATATATACTCTCACCATAAACACATATACGCATATACCAACATTCGCATATCCAAACCAAATAGACTTCGGATCACGTATTGCAATACAAATATGACATATAACATTTAATCCTTGTATATTAAACTCTATACTCGAGTTATCATATCAATACATAATCTCGTATCAAAATGACTCAAAAACCTTCTTTTTACATCACTTAATTCGAACCAAACAAGCAAATAATCCACATTATTCTTAGAAATCTCCCATGCATCCACTTTAGCATTAAATCATTCATTTTTATAGCCATAAACCATTCGGCTTTAACACAAAACACAAACAAAAGATCCAATGATCCTTTTAGACTCTAATCTTGTCAATTACAACCTATATCTTAACATGCAATTCTTATTTCTTTCATATATATCTCCAATTTATCATAGAAACACACAAGCAACACTTTAAGCACATAATCCATCAAAATTTCTATAAATCCAACTTATATCATTCGAATTTCTCAAGAATCATCACATGCAACACCATAATTTGGCATGCAAGTATAGGGATCATTTATACTCTTTAGTTTATACCAAAATTCATCCTTTCAAAACCTTTTTCAAAGAAATTCGAAGCAAAATTAATCCCTCAAACCAAAACTCTCTATAAGCTTGAATCGAAATCAAAAACCCGTTTTTTAAAAGTAAAAATTTGAACTTAAAACTCTTTTAATCAAAACCAAAGATTCTTTGATTCTTAAATCTTAAGCACCTTAAGCAAATGACTACTCCTTTCCTTTTTACTCAAAAATTCGAACCAACTCTAGCACAAAACCAATCAAGTCACCTGAAACCAACTTAGTGCTACCATTCATATTATCACACAATAAAAATCATCATTTCCCCTTAATTTTTATAAAAATTCGAACCTAGCAAAGGTTCAAAACCAAAATAAGCCTAAAACATTGACATGCAATAACTTTTAGGGATATGCATATAGATTTGTATGACATGCATATCAATATAATCATCTAAACACCAAGATCACTTACTAATAGACCTTACATGCAATCTTCTAAACATAACACTTCATTTACCAACAACACTTTAAGAAATCATCAAATAAACATGTAATTAGTATCTTAGCAAGAACATACTATAGCACTTAGAAAATCACACTTTGAAAGTCCACCGGCTCTCATTGGATCATGGTCGGTGGTGGTCGAACTTAAGAGTGCCCATAACAGGTCTCCTTCTGAGTTTTAAACCACAAACAAAAAATCACTTTAAACTTCTCTTATGATCATATATCAAGAAATCATATTTCCTTGAACACAACCATGGAGATTGAATTATAAAATCTACATAGACACTTACATGCAAATGGTGTTTGAGTAGTATATCAAAAATAGAAACTATGGATGGTGAAATCTTTGAATTTGGATGAGTATTTGTTGTTGCATGCAAGAGAGAGAAGAGAGATAGGTAGAGAGCCGAGAGAGAGTGATCGAGAGAGAGGGAGAAAGAAAGAGGGGGAGAGAAGGGTGCTCACGGGAAAGAAAAAGAAAGAAGGGGGAATGAGCTTGTATTTGTATTAGGGGGCAAGGGTAGTTTAGTAATTCACTAATCCTTTTCTTTGTTTGATTTACTCTTTCCTTTTACTCTAATAAAATAGAAATGGAATGTTAAATATATCTCTCTCTAAAATTTGAAAATTATTGCGAATGACAATTTTAAGACGTAGATATCGAAATTAGCTTTCCAACCATTACTCATAATAAACTTTTGAGCGTACGGTTGATTTTATATGATTTTTACAAATTTATGCTAATAATAGCATTTTAACATATAAAAAAACATTTTAAAATGCAACGATCATGAAATAAATCCATATATCATTTTTAGAAAGTCTCTAGGACTATTTCTAAGATAACAAAACAAATCTCATGCCTTTAGCTTACTCAAATAATTTTATAAAAATGTGCAAAGGTTAAATAAACCTTATTTAAATATAATAATTCCCTTAAATCCATTAAAATATTAACAGATCATGTAATAACGCATACAGACAAGAAAGCACATATACTCACACATCACAACTCATGTATGATCATAAAATTTTCCCTTTTTAATATTATTCCTCTTTACGCGTACCAGGTCACGTTCTACCTGACGGCCCAACGCTCAGCGTTTCAATTACGATTCACAATATCATTATCGACCGACACGTCACTAGAACGCAATAATTTACTTAAACATTCATTACACATAATTCACATTTGAAATACTTTAATCCCTTTTAGGACGGGTTCCGTTCTACTTGATGGCTTGACAGAACAGCTTAACTCCTAAGCTGATTCTTTAAATTGGAACGCTTCTATCTACGCTCCCAGATACTTATGTACAATAAAAACAATTAATCAACATTTAATCACATAATTTATAATCACGGCACATAAATCATACTTTATTTACTTAATTACGTCGCAAAATTCTCAGTCGTCACATGACTGGATGAAGATCTTTCCTAATCCCTATTTCTTCTAGATAGTGACGAGCATTAAGATGATCTTTTGTCTTGCCCCCAATATTTAATAAAGTACCCAAAATTTTATCAAAAATGTTCTTTTCAATATGCATAACATCTAGGTTATGCCTTATCATATTACTGCTCCAATATGGTAACTCGAAAAAGATGGACTTTTTCTTCCAAGGGCAATCTAATGAAGAACCCCTATATTTTTTCTGTTGCTTCCCAAAGTCATTTTCATAGCCACACAAAAGATGCCCAACCACTGTTCCTGTTAACAGTTCAGGACTTCCTAGAAATTCTACTTCCCCATTGAATCTCCGCCTATCAGACCTCCACTTGTGGTCGGGAGTAAGAAATTTTTTATGGTTTAAATATACAACCTTCTTGCTATATTTTAAATATGTTGATGAGGTCTCGTAGTGGCATAAAGGGCAGTCCAGTTTACCTTTTGTGCTCCAACCCGATAAAACTGCATATCCCGGAAAGTCACGTATTGTCCATAAAAGGCCTGCGTGCAGCCTAAATGTGTTGTCTACCCTTGCATCATAAGTTTCTATCCCAACCTCCCATAATTCTTTCAACTCTTTGATTAACGGCTGCATATAAACATCAATCTTGTTGCCAGGATAAATAGGGCCAGGAATTAAGGTTGAAAGAATTAAATTTTCAGGTTTCATTATTAACCAAGGGGGAAGGTTATAATTCACTAGCACAACTAGCCAGGTGCTATGAGAAATATTTATTGACCGATATGGATTAAATTCGTCGCCAACTAGTCCTAACCTAACATTTTACATTTCTGCCCCGAATTCTGGATATTTGGTATCCAACGACTTACAGCCCTAGCCATCACCCGGATGCCTCAACTTGCCATCCTTTTTTCGTGCTAACGCATGCCATGTCATTGAGTTAGAATAATCAGAGGTCAGGAACATTCTTTGCAGCCTTGGATTCAAAGGAAAATACCTCAGCACTTTTGCTGGGATTTTATGTTCCTTCGACTTAGATATATTCATATTAGGCCCATTTTTATCTTCAACTACTTTCCACCTAGATGTTTTACACTTTTTGCAAATATGCAGCCCCTCATTTCAGCCCAAAATAGCATGCAGTCATTTGGAAATGTATGTATATTTTGGTAATCAAGACCCAAGTCTTTAATCATAACTGTGGCGCCCCAAAATTCGGGGTCAGGAATCTCGGAGGTCACGCCATCTAAATCACTATAAACCACATACCTCACATCACAATATATAAATACTCACATTTTATGACCCCACACTTATCACACACACACACACTTACAGGTTATTGTCTTGGAAACGAACCATTCATTACTAGAGTAAATCAAACCACAAAGTGATAATTATTACAACCCAAAAGTTATTACGTCTTACCGTGGAATAACCTTTAAGTAAGGCTAGTTTGTCGGCCAAATATACATTTCTTATTTATTACCTTACATAAGTCATACTTATAAATAAGCCGAACTAAAAACAACTGAAAGCCAATCCGGCTTATTCGGACTACCTGTGGTACAACACCAAACAACCTACAGAACAGCTGGCCATTTCCTACCGGTTTCCTGGCTGTGAGTCTCATGGTAGGCATCTTGATTCACTGTTGTGTTGTGTCAATTTAAGAAAATAAGTGTGAGCTATAATGCCCAGCATAATAATGTACAATATGAAAATGACTGTATGATAAACTCACGTAAAACATCAAATATGATAATTACGGTTTATTCGAAAATAGTTTTCCTTGGTGATACACACCTTCTTATGAAAACAATCCTTTAGTGGATTTTATTATCCTGCGAATACCTTAGTAGTAAACCCAGCACCTAGGCTTGGGTTACGGTATTGCCTCACAATTCCAATTGGAAGAATAGGACACTCGTTGGAGCCACCGCATACGATGATCAGTCGTAATACGATAATAGTAACCTTTTCTACTAGTAGAAGGATGACACCTTCGTATCCCGGTTATCACCCTGACCGCATTCGGGCTACGTGTCCCATTTTGGGTATACACATACTACACAAGTTCCAGAGTACACAGAGTACCTTTGCCTGCGATACCTTTGGTACTCCATCGAGCACACATAGTACCAGAGTCTACCCCTCCCTTGTCCTTTAATAGAATTCTATCATATCTCGAGAACTCGAACCACATCGAAGTTCCCCCAAGCGTTTTGCTTGTTGATAGAAACAGCTTATCTTATTAGTGTATATATCTGTATACGTACTTCCGAAATTTTCGGAGGAAGTACTAAGGATGTGAGTTGACTGTTGTCAACAGATAATTAAATAAGGGGGCAGTTTCTCTTTGAAACCATATTCAAAATATTTAAAATAATTCAAGATGATATTTTTCGACGATCCGAAATTATTCGAATAATTTTTCGAAAATCAGAAAGTATTTTAAATCAGGTTCTATGATTTTTAAATCATAAATAAACCCTTTAATAATAATAATTAATTAAATGATAATCGATAAATAATTAAACCTCGAAGGTATTACTTTTAAAAGAATATTTAAAATAATATTCCTCAACTAATTTATGTTTACGTAATTCAATAACTTTTAATGTTTAATCGGTTTTGAAATAAATAACCGTTGGGATATGCTTCTCCCATAATAAATGAGTAGGTATATGATATTTATTACTCGAACGATAAAATATAGTTGAGGGAATACGATCTTTGGAAACCGTTTTAATAAAAGTTCGAGGTGTTTTAATATTTCGTAAGTGGACATTGGGTCCCTTAATACGTAACTACTATGGACTTTTAATCGTCCCATAATATCACCGGAATGCTTACCGCGTTTGTATTTTGAAATCCCGACCGACTCTCGGTCTTATAATAATACGTCACGCTTATAGCGGAATTAAACATTTTACGATATATACTTATCTTACAACATCGCTACATTATGCGAAAATTCAATTACTACGTATCATGGTAAGCATGGTATTTATGCAATGATAATAAAACAATCCTTTCACAACACAACATCAAATGGAGTTGGGTTCGTAAACTTGCCTGGGTATCTCGAGGTGGAGGATGCTCTAGGTTCCGCTCGAAAATATATAATCATAAACACAATTCATTTCGTTAGGTCTCGTTCTAATTTACGGTGACTCGTACTCATGCTGTAACACCCTCCAAATCCGGGGTTTAGATTTGGGGCATTACTAATACTAACTGTTCACTAATCTTGCAGAAGCGGAATATAAAACAGAATAATTACCCCGAACTACTACTACTCAGGATCTTTTAAGGTTAAGAGTTGAAAACAAGAACGACACACTAACTTTATTACAAACCAGTTTAAAATCAATCTGTCTCAAGAACTCTCTTTATTATAAAACTTTATTCTATTTACATTTCACACTAAACTACTTCTATTCAAACCATTACTACTACTCATCCTGCTACACCTGATTTGGTAACTTGAAGCTCTCTTCTGGGATAGGGATGAATACTCTTGGTATAAGAGGGTCCCACTGCTTGACTCGCTTCTTGACTATGCGGGTTCTAATGGGTTTCATTCTCTACCTTGACTGAAAAACAATGGGAAAACAATAAAAGAGGATGAGCCAAAATTGCTCAATAAACCAGCAATAATATATGTAGTATAAAGAGAGAAAATAAATGAATCGAATTCTGATGGTTTGAACAACCATTTGTATCTGTATGGAATAATAATTTTCCATTACTGGCGAGTGCCAAATGAACAAGACTGGAAACAAGAACTAACTATGCACTATAAGTCAGGATACAGTGCGGATCTATACCCAACTCCATAGACCCAACCAACATAAGGAGTACTCAGGCAAATATGGCCTATTAATTAAAGGTCTGGGTAAAACCCAGCCCATATCGTAACCATCCAGTCCAAAGCTTAGCATCCGAAATAATCGGAATACTTTCGATGTATCCCAACATCAGGTTATATCAGAGTATATGTAACAAGGGTAAAAGTATTGGAATATGAATAGAGCATTCAATAAATTGGGAGAAATTAAGAATCAAAATGAAATAGAAGCAAGAATCAATAATTGTGTATCAGTGTATATAAACAAGAATCATCAAAGTATAACTGATATGGAAAGTGGGGTATATTCACTATTCTGAACTTAGAATAGGGGAAAAACTTGCCTTGCGCGTACTTAACCCGGTTCAACTCACCGCCTTCTGTCTCCTGCTTGATCTGCCTTGCTGATATTGGATCTATCATAGAAAGATTTCCATTTAGATAACTTACTACATACGCGTATCTCGAATTGATACCACATAACCCTAATAATCTACCCATACGATACTATCTGACTCGCATATCTAAACATATAATTATAAAGCATATAAGGTTCATGTAATCATGTAAAACACATAGCACATAAGGCACATAATTGATTTCAACCTCATAATTACTTTTAGAATTGATACTAGACTTATACTCGCTCTAACCAACACTACTTGGTTCGATTCATAATTTTTCGAGATTTATTAGGCTCGATTCGATCCCTAATAGGGCCTACCAACAATTAACTATCACAAGGCAACTCGCTTTCAGAAGAAATTATGATTTATAATTATTTAATATTTATTGTATTTTAAAATAATTAATCTTTAATTATTAGAATTAATTATAAATTATTACAATTATTCACAAATTATTATCAATTATATGCTTAGATCGATTATTTACAAATAAATAATCGATACAACTAACTATTGCGATATTCATCGAATAAATAAACTATCGCTTGAATAATAATAATTCAACTTATCGTTCACTTACTCGTATAGGTACGAGTTACTCGTATTATTTAACTAATTATCGAGTCTTTAATCATATTATTCAATTATTTTTAATCATTTTTATTAATTATTCACTTAATTATCAAATAACAGATAAATAAGTAAATAATTAAATAAATAATTAAATAAATAATCAATTTTAAATTTCTAAATTAATAAAATAATTTAAAAATTATTTATAATAATTTTTAGATTTTAAAACTAATTTTTATTTGATTTTTAGAATTAATAAAAACTGATTTTTAATTTTCTAAAAATATACTAAATAACTAATTATTCAGAAACAAGAAATAAGGAATCAGACTGGTTTCTTTCGCGTCAAACTCGGGTCATTTCCCGGGTCGAAACCGGGTCGACTTGGGTCGATCAAGAACAGCCAGGCCGCCCAGAAAAGCTCGACGCCGGCGAGTGTTTCCGGCCGAAATCCGGCGATTCGACGGCGAGCTCGTATCGAGCCTTCAGGCCATCCCCTCCTCCCGGTTTTGGTGTCGTTCGATCCCCCGTGACTACAGCAACATCCCCAACGCATCACCGTCGTCCCGTCGTCCTTCTTCCACCATCTCCGGCCAAAAGGCCGAAGCTTTCTGGCAAGATAATCGGAAATAGCTCTTCCCCCAAAAACGAAACACAACTCAGTGATTATTATACAAAATCGAAGCTAGTGAGTTCCATAATCTTTCCCAACAGTTAACATCAACCAAAATTATTTATAAATTAACGAAAATGAAATCAAAATTTTATAAAAACCAAGAACTCGGTTATAGTCTTCTACGGGTAATATAATCAAATTAATTATGCCAAATCCTTCCCAACATCAATATAAAGCTATACAACTCCTTAAAACAAACATAGGATTCTAAAATAAAAAATCCCTAAATCAAGCATAAATCCTAAGAAAATGAATTGAAAATCGAAACTATAAAACATGAAATTGATTATATCAATAGAAAGTAGAGATCGAGAGGATCGTTTTGGTTACTCACGTGATCAAATCGGATAACAGAATCACTTCCAAATCAAAGGTTTAATTCCTTGAGTGTTCTTCACCAACAACTAATTATTTCTTGATTCACTGAATTTTTAATAATAATTAACTAATTAATTAATAATAAAACAGCTATTTATAGTACTAAAAATAATACCCCTAAATAAAATTAAGGGGCTAATCATACATCTAATAAAAATATTTGGCCCCAATTTTTATAGTTTTTTGGTATTAATTATGAATTTTTAAATATCCAATAAATACAAAATAAATGCTAAAAATTCTCAAAAATTATGAATATTACAAAAATGCAAAGAAAAATGATGTTTGATAATTTTATGATCATATAAAAATAAAAATATAATTTTTGTGGGGCTTTTGGTACCCGAAGGGGTCCGGAAAAGTCATTTTTCGCGAAAAAGGTAAATTTGTAAAACGTCTAGGGGTTCAGGATAGCGATACGGTATAGGTCATTCTTGGTAAAATAGGACCATTATTTTTGTCTGAAATACGGGATTTAAAAACAGTTTTTAAGTTGTACGGGCTTTGATAAAAAACATATAGCTTACGATAAAATACTCAATAAATATCCAAATTACATTCGGATCAAAACATACAACACGTAGCACATAGCAATTAGGGTTTAACGACTCGGTACATTTAATTACACCATAATACACATAATTTATCTTTACTATAATATAATACAAGTGTAATTCTCTCAGTCGTTACATTCTCCCCCACTTAACAGGATTCTGTCCTCAGAATCATGCTATGAGAATAACTGAGGATACTTTTCTAACATATCACTCTCGAGCTCCCAGGTTGATTCCTCAACCACTGGGTTTCTCCACAAAACTCTCACTAATGATGCATACTTATTCCTTAATACCCTCTCTTGCCGATCTAGAATTCTTATCGGCTGCTCTACATACGAAAAATCATCCTGAAGTTTTATTGGCTCATATTCTATTACATGCCTTGAATCAGGGTTATACTTCTTAAGCATGGAAACATGGAATACATTATGAATATGATGCATATGGGGTGGTAAAGCTAGTTCGTATGCAACTTTTCTGACTCTCTTCAGAATTTCAAATGGACCAACGTAACGAGGATTTAGCTTGCCCTTGTTGCCAAATCTTGTCAATCCCTTCCATGGTGATACTATTAGCAGTACATGCTCTCCTTCTTAATAGTCCACATCCTTTCTAACTAGATCTGCATATTTACAATATCGATTATGTGCTGCTTCGAGTCGCTTGCGAATAAGTTCTACCTTTTCCTTGGTCTGCTGAATTATTTCTGGACCTAGAATCTCGCGCTCTCCAACTTCATCCCAACATGTAGGTGATCTGCATTTTCTTCCATATAAAGCTTCATAAGGTGGCATTCTGATACTCGCATGATAGCTGTTGTTATAAGAGAATTCCACTAGCGGTAAGTGCTCGTCCCAATTGCCTTTAAAATCTATCATGCATACACATAGCATATCTTCAATGGTCTGAATAGTCCTTTAACTTTGCCCGTCAGTCTGTGGATGATAAGCGGTGCTCATGTTTAATTGGTTTCCTAGACATTCCTGGAATTGTCTCCAAAATCTCGAATTAAAACGGGGATCTCGATCCGATACTATAGACACTGCTACTCCATGACGCATAACAATTTCCTTGAGATATAGATGTACTAACTTGTCAAGTGAAAACCTTTCATTGATTGGAAGAAAATGTAGTGACTTTGTTAATCGATCGATAATAACCTAAATCGCATTGTGGTTCACTTTGGTCCTTGGTAGTCCCACTACGAAATCCATAGCTAAGTCCTCCCACTTCCATTCTGGAATATCTCGTGGTTGTAGTAATCCGCTTGGGCATTGATATTCAGCTTTGACTCTTTGGCACGTATAACACTTACTGACCCATTCCACTATTTCTTTCTTCATATCTGGCCACAAAAAGTTTTCTTTCAGATCTCTATAAATCTTGGTGCTTCCGGAATGAATTGAATATCTCGAGCTATGAGCGTCTTGAAAATTTTCCGCTTTCAATTCTAGTACATTAGGTATCCAGATCCTCGAAGCAACTCGAAATATTCCCTTGGCATCCTTTTCGCTGGTAATCTCTTCTCCTGACAAATTGTCGATTTCATGATTCATTATTTCTTCTTAACATCTTCTTATTTTCTCCAATAATTCTGGCTGAAAAGTCATGGCATAAATCATTTCAGTAGAGCTTTCTCGAATACGAACTTCAATTTCCAACTTAGCAAATTCTTTGATCAAATCTTCTGAAGATGTTAACAGATTCAATCTCTCCTTTCGACTTAGCGCGTCTGCTACAACATTAGCTTTGCCTGGATGATAATTAATCGAGATGTCGTAATCTTTGATTAGTTCTAGCCAACGTCATTGTCGCATGTTGAGTTCTTTTTGTGTGAAAATATACTTCAGACTTTTATGATTCGTATAAATCTCACAATTTTTGACGTATAAATAATGACTCCAGAGCTTCAGTGCGAATACAATTGCGCTAGTTCGAGATCATGCGTCGAATATTTCTGTTCATGAGGCTTTAGCTGTCTAGAAGCGTATGCGATTACGTTTCCATGTTGCATCAAAACACATCCAAGTCCTCGATAAGAAGCGTCACTATATATGATAAAGTCTCATTGATCATCAGGTAAAACAAGTACAGGCGCGGTTACCAATCGATTCTTCAATTCCTGGAAACTTTCTTCGCATTTCCCGTTCCATTCGAACTTTTCATTCTTTCGGGTCAACTTTGTTAATGGTGTGGCTATCTTTGCAAAATCTTTGACAAATCTTCTGTAATATTCTGCTAATCCCAAGAAACTTCTGACTTCAGTCAGAGTCTTCGGTCTCTCCCAGTTCAATCTTCGCTGGATCGACTTGAATTCCTTCAATACTGATGATGTGCCCTAGAAATTACACTTCATTCAACCAAAATTCGCATTTCGAAAATTTCGCATAAAGTTGTTCCTTTCGTAAAGTCTCCAATATCGTTCTTAATTGTGCTGCATGTTCTTCTTCAGTCTTTGAATAGATCAAGATGTCATCAATAAATACAATGATAAACTTATCCAGGTACTTCTTGAATACTCGTTTCATCAAGTCCATACATGCTGCAGGTGCATTAGTTAGTCCAAATGCCATCACATGAAATTCTTAGTGCCCATATCTCGTTCTGATCACAGTCTTTGGAATATCTTCTGCCTTGATCTTTAACTGATGATAGCCTGATCGTAAGTCGATTTTTGAAAACCATGCCGCTCCTTTCAGTTGATCAAGTAAGTCGTCGATGCGAGGCAAAGGATATTTATTCTTGATAGTTAACTTGTCCAGCTCACGATAATCAATACATAGTCGCATACTACCATCCTTCTTTTTCACGAACAATACTGGTGCGCCCCATGGGGATACACTCGGCCTTATAATTCCTTTGTCGAGAAGATCCTGCAATTGCTTTGCTAATTCTTTCATTTCAACAGGTGCCATTCGATATGGAGCCTTTAAAATTGGTTCAGCCCCTGGTGCTAAATCAATAGTGAAATCGATTTCTCAATCCGGAGGTAATCCTAGCATCTTATAAAGTTTCTTCATCACCCTTTTTGATTCCACTTCCTTTCATATTTCCGTCCTTCATTCTCATAGCTCCTTCGAAACCGAACTCTTGACATTAATACTCATTTTGTTGTCATATCAAATTATATATTAATACGAACTTTGATGCTCACAACATCCCATTCTGAAGTAAACATCAATCATCTATATTAATACCACTTTTGATATTTAATGACAACCTAATTATCAACATCAATTGGAAACTGAATTAAAACTGTATCTCACACTTCATCCAAAACAGAAATACTTTACAAATCATTTATTGTATTATTATTAAAATAATTTAGAAACAAGACGTTCTTTGATAAAACTTTGTTGCGGATGATAAAATCTCTTTGCTTGTCTAATAAAATCCATATTGGTGTGATTATTAATTTCCTCTTTAGTCCGCCTCCGTTCTTCCTTTCCTTCCTCCTCTTTGCTCTATCTTCAATCTTTAGTTCTTGAAAACAATTTTTTTCTCACTTGTCCATATAAATAAATTTTTATTTCTTTTTTGTCTATTACAAAGGCATATTCATCCAAATAAAGCCTTATGCACTTGCAGCAACTTCTGAATTCTACTGGTGTTCATACTTTTTCCAAATTCCTCATTGCTTTGATTTCGGATTAGAAAGTCACATCAAAATTTAACTTAATCTAATTGGAATCGATTTCCATCTAACTAACCATTAATTGGTAAAATTAACCAATTAACTTACTTAATTGATCAATTGCACCAAGTGATGACTAGCTAAACGAAATCAAAGACCAATTATATATAGTCGGATTGGCTGTAACAATCTCTTTCAACAACCGAGATCACAATTGTTTGGAGTATCAACATGAATATCAATAACAAACGGAAGTATACTTTTTATCTTCAAAAGTAGGGTAATTTCTGAAAATTTGGGCAGCATCTCCTTTATATTATTGACTACCAGTCGGGCTCAAACCGACACCAACAATCAATCAAGCAACCAACAGTCATTCAAACAAACAATAATCAACCTTCAATATACCAATTCACTGCCACCTTCTAAACTTATTATGTCACCACCGCATATAATACTAACCAGTACAACCCGTATTTTAGTTCAACCAAGAATTATAGCGAACAATTCTGATGATACCATGATATTTCTCATATCTTCTGATTATAACAAAATATCAATACTGAGTATAATTATAATTTATTCTATAATTCTTCTAGTTCATGTTTCAAATCAAACTCTTTGTTTAACAATTCATCCATCCTTGGCAATATACACTTGTTCTTATTAATTAACTTGTTCAACTTCTGATGTTCAACACTTGGTCTCAACAAACCCTCTTATACTCTTGCGAATGAGTTCATTTAGTTTTAAAGCTTCACATCTTAAAAATTATTGTAGTCAAACCACCATACCTTCATCTCCTCTTATGTCTTTTCATATTGAACTTTCTTTGCCAACCCAGCTACAAGCATTAATTTTACCATAATTCACTTACTTGAATGTGAAAACCCAATCATTCATTGGCGAACGTACTCAAAGTTTATTCGTAACTAGCATTTCTTCGATCTTGAATCTTCATGACAAATATCTCCCACATGATTGACGTATGGTTTATTTTCATAACGTGTTACTCGATTATCTGGTTATTATTAAGGATTTCTTCATTCGTCTCCCTTGTCCAATCGATCATTTGCCCCATCTGATACATGCAGCTTTACTTTCTTGTTTCTCTAGTTAATTTACCTCATACGATTTTATAATTATTCCAATTCATGCCAAAATATCATACTTGCAACGTATCATGTATGCAGATCCCTACCTTTGATTTGATGTCCTCGTAATTATCTGTTATCGGTATAGTGATTCTTCTCTGCACGTAAATGTCCACCATCCATCGGCTTGCAATTGTCCATACTTATTATGTAACTTTATCTGCTACACGGGTTCATTTTACTTCCTTTTTAAAACATTCAAAGGATAAACCTTACACAAGAAGGAATTTGTGTATATGATTCTGATTGGAAACTTTTTGTAAGGGATAAGAGTACAAGGAAACAATCGGAGAGATTCATGAATAAACATATCAGGGGTGAGGAAGAAAGAATGAATAATGATTCAAATAGGAATGAGACAACTATAATAGTACTCAAGATGGCCAGTCTGTCATACCTTATGTCACACAGCATATGATTAGGTGGCGTCCCACCAGACTCTTTGTCATTTCAACAAATCGTCACATCACATCACTGCTTGTCCCAATTAGAAAAAACTATTTTGAAGAATGAATGATTTGAAAGGGATTTAACAATTACCTTATAAAGCTGATCATGAAAGAAGTTCATACTATACTATACTGCATCTATCTATATACGATACACAAGGTACAACATCCTACTATCATCTGAAGTCAAAATCCGGGTGGTACACGACTCAACTCCTGCTGTAGCGCCTCTAGTATGGCCTCTGTAAGTCTCATCGCCCTATGATACACTGCCTCTGTACGTGTATCCTTCTGTCTCAAATCAGTAAGCTCCTGAGAACCAGCCCTATAGATCTGTCGTAGTCTCTCTCTCAAGATGTAGTCGGGTCGAAGTGCTCATACGGGTCCGTCCTCCTGTGTCTTAAACAACCCAAGAATCTCTCTACACTGATCCTGCCATCTTACTATCTCCTCTCTTTCTGACTGGTACTGCTAATATGATACCATGTGGGGCTCGCGAAGATTTGTTCGAGAACCTCGAGAAGGCAATGGTAATGGTTGATCTATAACCTAATCTACAAACTCCGGCTGCGGGAACTGGTATACCCCGGGCACAGGGGTATAAATAGCCAGCGGTGTAGGGAATAGAACAGGCTGCTCCTAGGGTGCATATACAGGTGGCTCTAGCTCTGGCTCCATCTAGGGAATATCTGGCTGTGGCATGGGAACCTGTGGCTATAAGTCCTCCCACTGGGGAATGTCAACCATATCAGGAATATCAAACATCGGAAACTCTAACGATGGAAAATCAGGTATCTCCGACTCAAAATGAGGAAAATAATCAACAAAGTCAGGTACCTCTGGTGCAGGGGGTACCGACAACTGCTCTGGTACGGGTCCCTGTGGCAATGGGGGTGGTGGTGGTCATGGTGGAAACACCTGAACTGATGATGGGGGCAATACCAGGTCTGATGATGTACGCTCGGAAGACGATGCTGAAGAAGCCATCTAACACACTAACCATAACATAAGAAAATCAAATCACAACCCTAGAACTCACAAACTCCTAATCTAATAAACAAACAAGCCCAATACCATTACTCCTATCTCATGTGATCTCCCTATCTTATCTTAGCTCTAATGTTCTTATTTTCAAGGGCCAAAACCTAAGCTTTGATGCCAACTGTAACACCCTCCAAATTCGGGGTATAGATTTGGGGCAATACTAATACTAACTAACTATTCTACTATTTTGATCCTGTTCAATATACCCAAAGTATACAAGCATTATTCAATAGTAAAGATATATTATTTCTAAATAATACTTCAGCCCTTCCAGTGGTTTTTCTAACACCACTTAGACTGTGAACCTTTATTATATTATATAAGGAGCTTGACAATCTAATCTTCTGCTATCCCATTTGATACTAGATCGTCTACAATATATAATATACAGACAGTGTGAAAACATGCATTCAAGATTCTCAAATGATTATTATAATAGTATATACTTCAAACGAATAGTTCGGTATAAACCCCGACACGGCATAACAGTTTTGCTCCGCGGCTGATCACCGGTGGCAACACACCGTTGTTCGAAGTTTCCAATATAAATTGTGGTTTTTAAATTTTTTTGTTAATCATATAATATATAATTTACCAAGTGGTTTTGTTTTGGATAAAAGGTGGGATACTGTTATATTTCAGTTTCTGATTGATGTAGATATTTAATTTCCTGTTAATATTAAAAAATGGTAATGATATATGATTGATATTGACTTCAATACTTTAGTACTAGTATGTTGTGAGCATCTAAGTTAGTATTGATATATAATTTGTTGTGACATCAAAATGAGTATTGATATCATGATTGGGGTTTTGAGTAAAATGGATATAAGTTTATGATTCATTCCATAATTATTGTTTCATATTTTTGTTTACAATATTCCTGTAAACACTATTTTACAATTTATGATCCTTAATGGGATTCAAAGTATTGGTGAAGTAGTTTCACTCAAAAATATAAAAATGTTTTTGAATATGGTTGAGGAAAAAAGTTAATGGTTTCCATAACTAAATTTTCTAGTTTAGAAATTATGATTTTAAATGTTCTATTCTATTGGAGATGTCGGTTTTATATCAAAAGATTATATATAGGTTATCCTGAACTTGTTGAGCATTTCTTTCGCTCATACTTATATGTTTTTAAATTTAACCTTCCAGTGGGGATTAGCTTGTGGTGTTTAGCTGCATAATTTGAGAAAGCAAAGAAGAAGCTTTTGGAAGGTGGTTGGTCCAGGGTTTGCGGACTAGTGTAAGTTCTATTGTATAAAGTTGTGTATGTAGGCCTAGTATACTTCTTCTTAAAGTGACACTAGCGGGTTAGTCTTGAGATTTGAATTTGTTAAAAAAAAATTAAAGAAAGAGAAAAAAATATATCTGGAATTTGGAATTCTTGTTTCCAGAAATGTAATCTTAAAAGATCTTGGATTAGTTTGGGGTCATAGATGCTAAATAACTTTTGATGGCATTTGTTTATTATTAAACATGTTATTTTTGATTGAGGTTTCATGGTGACGGCCAAATTCTCTGACCCCAGATTTGGGGGCGTTACATCGGAGCTCTCAAACATGTACCCTCACAATATGCCTACATATCCCCTTTTATAGAGGATGAAGCCAGATGTAGTTCTTGGGGAACAACAAACCTAGATGGACTTGGGTTCTCATTCAGTGGCCCAGTAAGAGTTGTCAACCCAACTTTCTGTTATAACTTGAACATTGATTTAATTTAGGAGTGCCCGACGATGCGGCCTATTCACAAAGGCCAAGGCTCGGTTACGACTTCGGGAGTTCACAAATAAGAAAACTCCCCAGCTGAAGGATGTCCCCATCCTCTACTGCTACTTTCATTGATCGTAATCGCTGGTATAGCCACGACTTATCGAAAATGCCAAAGCACATCCTTGCCATCGAGGATAACCTACCAAACTACAGGACAAATGATCCCAAGCGTTAAAGTACAAAGTGCAAAATAACCCCAGAGTCTCCCGTCGAGGACAACCCGCCAAATACAGAGACAAGGCTCCCAAAGCACACACTAGATGTTTAGGACCGTTCCCCTATAAACATAACCCGCAAGACTATATAACAATACCTTCAACATGTTTTCAGGGACTGAAGGGCTCCTAGAGGGCCCTTTTTCTTCACGGGAGGCGCCCTGTGAAGGGTTGGAGCTCTCTAGAGTCCTCCCCATGCCTTGGGCGCGCCCTAAGCATGGAGAGGCACTCTGGGAGCTCCTCGTCCTTTCTTGTACACTTCTTATACTTTGTTCACTTCCCAGCTAATTCTTCCCTATAACCTTACTTTTGTTACGAAGCGGCCACCCCGTGCGGCCATATAGTAAGAGGCGTGCCCTATGAGGGTCCGGGGACATTTCCTCGGAGCCCGGATCATTCTTCATTTCTTGATCATTCCATTCCTTCTCCTTTGACTTAAGATCATCTTTTATATACTCCTTATCAAAACGTGTTCCTTGTCGTCGTCTTCTACCATAGAGATCGTCGTGTTACCATCATCGTAGCGATCATCGCGCACTTCCTCGACCAAGGTCGTCGTAATCCTCAAGTGTAGTGATCATCGTTATATATAACTTCCCCAATCATAATCATAACTTTTCATCATCAATAGTCATCGTAAGCGACCCCTATATAGGGAGCGCGCTAGGCTCCGAAGTCATGTTCTCCGGAACTCATCCGTTTTCTTTCTCGGCGGTGATCCGACCCATTTTCTTAAAGATCCGATAAAATAACCATGATGATTTTATGGTATAACAACTACCCCCGATTTTTTAATTTGTTAAAAATAAAGTAGAAAATTTTCTTCAGTCATTTCGTGATCTTTGTCATCCGCAATATCTTCACTTCACATTTTGCTACTTCCATATGCGTGAACTCTTTCTACAGTAAAGTAATATTTTAGTTGATAATCTTTGTCATAAAAATCTTCTTCCGAGTCTTCATGACAAGTTCTTCCGCAAAATCTCTCAATATTTTCCGCAAAGATCCTCCGTAAATATTTTTCGCAAAAATCTCTCAATATTTTCCGCACAATTTATATTCCTTTCTTTGGAGGATGCTTCCATAGCTCCTAAGAATATGGCTCGTCTTGATAGTCTTTACTCGGAGCAGGAGAAACTAGTTTCTCGTGCCAAAAATGTTGAAGAAGAGTTGAGGAAGATGAGTAAGGGTAAGGATGTTACCATTGCTGAACATGCACATGAACTGAAACGGCAGGACCAGATTATTTACGATTTGCATGATTCTTGGGATGCAACCTTTATTGAAAGAGGTAAACATCGATCTCAGGCCATCAAACTCCAAGAGGATCAGCAGAACGGATGGAAGAATGAGAGAGAAAAAGTCTATGATACAAATGTCGAGAAAGGCTTTGCTATGCTTCTCACTACCTTCTTGGCCAGCAATCCTACCTATGACTTTAACTCCTTTGATGCAGAGATATTTTCCTATGTTGCTGAATTCAAGAGGGACGATGCTTATGCCATAGTCTCTAGAAGGGTTGCCTTAGGACTTGATCGCCGCTCTTCTGTCGCAATAGAAAGGATGGTAGGAGTCATAACTAAGATGATCAACGTCATTATTCTCATGATGGTGTTGCTTCCCTGGGGGATGTTGTTCCTACGAGCGATGTTGGATCCGTTACAGCTTATCCTTATACACACTGTCTTCTGTCTACCCTTAGAGAGTAGGGATGTGCTTCTTAGGCTCTCTGCATCTTGCGCTTTTCATATGCGTTTCCCTGTAACTTCAATGATACTATAACTTTTATTTGAGGTGCGGGCCTCTATAAAATCCTTGCAGCTTGTACGGACCTATTTACTTATCGTATTTTGCATCTAGATTCCATATTGCCTCCCTTATTATTGTGTTTCACTTTTTCCTTAAATTATTTTCCTTTTGTGAAAATTAACCAATCAATTAAACTTGTAAGAAAGAGGTATATAGCTTTAAAATCTTCCCTTCGGGAAGTGTCCCTTCCCTGGGCGCGCCCTAGGAGGTATATGGCTTCTTCGGGAGGTTTTGCGTCTTCTTGTGTGCTCCGAAACTATTTTTAATACTCTTGAAATATGAAAATAGAACAAGACAATAAACAAAATCATATCTCTAATGTAATATCCCATATTTTCAAATATTATTATTATTATTATTTGGAATTATTTACGTAATTTTATGTAAATTTTAGTGAATTATATGATAAGTGGAATTGATGTTTGGGTGTTTATATGTGATATTCTTTGAGTATACTAATTTTTATATGTTCAGAATAAAATATAGATAATTAAGGTATTTTTCTGGTAATTTTTGGAGTGTTATATGATTTTATAATGATTTATGAATTATTAATTATTTTCCGAATAATTACAAAATTATTTTATAAAGCCGGGAATCATCCATCTTCAACTGTTTTTACGTTTTTACAACCCGAAACTCTTCCGAAAACTCCTTCCTAACCTAATTTGGTAATTCTGGACATTTTCCGTTTTTTAACATTTTCGATCCGGATTACGGTTTGACCCGTGCGCGACCCGGCGCAAGATTTTCGATACAATAACCATTTCGATAAATCAACAAAACCCGTATTCTCGATAGACGGGATATTTTTACATTATTTTCGTATATGGTATTTTATGAAAAGCTCGGTTTTGATAATTATCCAATTTTGATATTAAATTGTATCATTTCTATAGTTACTTTGCGGCTAAGTAATCTATTTTGGATCGTTTTTTAGTTACTTAGCGGCAAAGCAACTAATTTATCGATCCAAAATGATCCAGAACGAACCAATATTCCGTAAATATAAATAGCCTATTTCTTATTTCGTTTATTTATTTACAACCAGTAAAAAATGCAGTAAGTACAGAGAAAACCCTAGAAACCGATACGTTCCTAAGAATCAAACGCACGAACGGAGGCGTTACCGAACTCCGATTTGGGCGTGCAGCATATCAAAACGAAGCTCTCAAAATCTTCTTTCTGAATCAATCATCAGTTTTTGCCCAAGAATCAAGGTATTCTACTTATTTAATTATTTTAATTTGAATTATTTAGTGAATAAAATATGAATTTTTGCAGACGTGATTACTTGAGTGTTTTGATGATTCCATGTTGTAGAGCATGTTTTTCTTGTCGATTTCATATATTATACTTCAAAAATAGAGTTCAATATCATGTAGTAATTAAGGTTTGATTTTCTACAAATTTTTAAAAAAACTATTCTTGGTGTTCTTGAAGAATTCTGAAAATCAAAGTCAATTTTGAAGCTGTTATTGAACACCAAATCACAAGTATTTGTAACCGTTGTGAAGCCCTTGATCTGTTCTACATATTTCAACAATCAATTCGTTTAAACGACTGGTAATTTTCAAATTCGTATTTTAGGGTTCATACCCCGATTTGGGGGTTTTTGATTGAATAATATTTGAATGATTTTGATGTGATAATTAGCTTCTACATGTTATTTGCAATCAATTTATATTATTATTGTGTTCATTCTATTTCTAAATCGATGAGAAGTGATGTGTGTCCGGAATCGGAGCTCTATCGTCGGCGATAATGGAGTTTGGGGGGGTCTGTTCGTCGGAATCGTCGATTGAACCTCCGAATAGCGTTGTTGTTGGCGTATTTGTGTTCCTTCCGTGCAAGAGAATGAAAACTAAGCCGAAATTGAATCGAATGACCAAGATTTGGCCAAGGTCGAAGCCGGTCGGAACTTTTTCCGATGCCAGAATAGTTCACCGGATTCTGGGTTCTTCGCGACCCAGATCCGTTCTTCCCGACCCATTTCGTCAATTGAAAACCCGGGTTTAATCCCCAAAACCCTAATCCCCCAAACCGATTTGTGTTTCAAAAATCAAAAATAAATAATTAAATCTAATTAAATAATCAATTAAAATTAATTAATAACTAATTAAATTAATTAATCAATTAATATTTAAAGTAATTGACTAATTAAATAATTAATTATCAACTAAAATTAATTAATTAAATAATTTAGATTTATTTTTAAATAAACATAATTTTCAGAATTAAAATAATAATTTTTAGAATGAAAATGAATTAAAGACATAATTTTTGATTATCTAACATTTTAATTATTTTGTTAGCTGATTTCTTTATTAGGGATGAATTATAAAGGATAAGAAGATGTAATTTATGTGATAAGGTATTTTATATTCTGTACCAATCTTTATGTTAAGAAGATACTTTCAGTTTTTTTTATTGCCTTACTTTTTATTTATATGCATTTTTTGAATGTTAAGAAAGCATGAAATCATCGGATTACAAAATTTAATTAAAACTAGATCCTATTTGAATAGTAAGATTAAGATGACATTAACTGACAATGGTTTTGGCAGGCTATTCAATTGTCCAAAAACTTGCATACAACTAGTGGTACATACATCTGGGCTACAATGGTTTTGGCAGGCTATTCTATTGTCCAAAAACTTGCATACAACTCGTGGTACATACATCTGGGCTATTTGATTTAATCTTTCTATTCAAATAGGATCTAGTTTTAATTAAATTTTGTAATCCGATGATTTCATGCTTTCTTAACATTCAAAAAATGCATATAAATAAAAAGTAAGGCAATAAAAAAAACTGAAAGTATCTTCTTAACATAAAGATTGGTACAGAATATAAAATACCTTATCACATAAATTACATCTTCTTATCCTTTATATTTCATCCCTAATAAAGAAATCAGCTAACAAAATAATTAAAATATTAGATATTCAAAAATTATGTTTTTAATTCATTTTTATTCTAAAAATCATTATTTTAATTTTGAAAATTATGTTTATTCAAAAATAAATCCAAATTATTTAATTAATTAATTTTAGTTGATAATTAATTATTTAATTAGTCAATTAATTTAAATATTAATTGATTAATTAATTTAATTAGTTATTAATTAATTTTAATTGATTATTTAATTAGATTTAATTATTTATTTTTGATTTAAAAATTCTAGAAAATAATTTCGAGCTTTAAAATATTATTTTAAATTATTTTCCAGACTCAATAATTCTTATAAAATTATTTTCGGGTGTTCGAGCCCTATTATTTAATTATAAAATGATTCGGAGACCCGTTTTAATTCCGAAAAATGTTCACAAATTCATAATAAATAAATCGTTCCTCCGTTTAATACGAAACGAACGCGTACAGACTCAGAAAAATATTCTGCTTTAAATAATAATACTTTCGAGACCCAAATTCTTTTATTTCAAAAGGTCACTTATTTTACGAATCATTCTGAGTCGATTTTGATCGATAAATCATATTTTTGACCCGATTTCTGTTCTAAGCGTATCGAGTCGACCCTTTTGACGAACTGAGGCATGTGTTATACGAATTATGTGATACGTGAGTTATGTGTTTACGTGCTGAAAGGCATATGTCATAGCCTATTTGTTTATTCGAGGATTTAACTCAACTCAAATAAGAATGTAACAAGTAAATAGTGGATCTATCGTCAAAGAGATATCACAAAGTAACATATGTCAAAGGATTCAGAAATAATATTCATCTACAGACTTGAAGAATTACTTCATTGGAAGAAGTTCAAGAAATTGATCAAGCCTTAGTGATATAAATCAATATTGTGGATTTAATCAAGTGACAGAGATCTTGTTAGGGTATCAGATAATTACAGGGATTTAATCTGAAGAAAATCAAGTTATCAAAGTCAAGGCATGAAGAAACGTCACGAAAGTTAGTCACTCATGAACCAGACAGTACATCGAGTGTCAACATTGAAGTGGTGGAATTGGTTCATAATTGACAGTGATTTTCAGAAGATTTTCAGAAGAATGGTTGATGTTGAAGAGTAGTATTAATTCTCTATTAATTAATTAAGTCATATAGTTTAATATAGAAAATAAATTATATCTACAAAGATTAATTTATTTATTAATTGAATTAACTGATTAATTAATTCTGAATTAATATTATGAATTTTCAGAATTGATTTTGAATTTATATTCAATATTAATTCAGCATGATAATCAATTGAACTGGTATGACAATTAGATTGTCATACCAAAAGTCATGCTAGTTCAAATTGATTGTCATACCGAAGTTCTACTAGCTATGGGATTGTCTTGCTAGTTCAGGAGATAGTCATACCGATTGTCATGCTAGTTCAGGAGATTGTCTAACCGAAAGTCATGCCAACTCACAGATTGTCTTGCCAGTTCATTTTAGTTCTGTTGATTAAATTTAAAGACAAGCATCAGACATTCAACACAGACACTCAACATATTCAACCAACCAAGAACACAGCAGCCGCAGAACAAAACATTTCATCTCTCTGCTGAATTCAAGATCATCAATTTCTAGTTTTAAAGTTAAATCCAAACCACTAAAAATCATTTTCTTGTTCTTGTGTAACTATCTAGCGGATCAAAATCCCTAGAACTTAATCTCAAATTGCTTTTAGCATTTGTTCTTTTTATTGCAAAAATAGAAAAAGTTCATGTCGAATTTATTCTAAATTTGTGATAATTTATTTGAGATTAATCCCTTGTAATCGATACCGTTGTTGTAACACCTTTCAAGTTTAATAATAGTTTTATTTAACTTGAATTTTATTTCACTTTTTATTCCACATTAAATTCGATAAAACGATATAGTTTGTATTCAACCCCCCCCCCCCCTCTACAAATATATTGGGACCTAACAATTGGTATCAGAGCCTTCTGATTAACGAACAAATCAAGATCCTAGACTTTTGTGATTTTTCAACTCCTTGAATTTTTATTTATTCAAAAATTCATAATGACTTCTCAAAAAGTTGGAACCGTTAAAATTCCACTATTTGATAAAGAAAATTATATTATGTGGAAGAAGAAGATGCTCTTGTTTTTACAAGTGGAATATCCAAAATATCTGAACTTGTTAAAGAAGGGTCCAAAAATTCCTATGGTTATTGAACCAGAGGTTATAGAAGATAATGTTGTAATTACCAAAGCTAGAACATATGGAAAAGAGCCTGAGGATTTTACTCCTGCTGAAAAGGAAGAAGCCTCCTTGGATGCCAGCCTTCAATTAATTTTAGTTGATTCCCTTGATCCCTTGATGAACAGACATGTGATGAACTGTAAAAATTCCAAACACATGTGGGAAACTATTGAGGTGATTAATGAAGGCACAGAGGAACTTAGGGAGAACAAGTTAGAGATCCTAACCTCTGAGTATGAACATTTTAAATCCAATCTGGGAGAAGGAATTACTGAAGTGTTCGAGAGGTACAATGCATTGATCAACAACCTGAACATAAATGGAAAATATTATTCAATCAGGGAGATCAACAAAAAGTTCCTTTTAACACTGCCAACTCATCTTGAACATAGAATCACTGCCATAAGAGAAGCGAGAGATCTGAGTGAGATTTCTTTGGAAAGGCTCTATGGTGTGTTAAAAACCTATGAGTTGAAGCAGATTCAGCAAAAAGAAGTCTATGGGAAAGATAGAGTGGTCAGCACATCTACTGCTCTAGTAGCTGAAGGTCAACAACAACAACAACAATCTCAACAGTCAGAGAGAATGGTACAGTCTTCCAAGGCTGAGGAAAATGTGTTAGTAGCAGAATATGATCCTCCTACTACAAATCAATCCGTTGATGATTTTTACTCCTTGGAAGAGCTGGAGCAATTGGAAGATGAATCAATGGCCCAGATTTTCAAGAGATTCTCCAATGTCAGATTTAAGAGAAATCCCAAGTTCAAGTACAAGTCCAACTACAATAGGTTTCATCCTCTAACACCAGCAGTGGTGGATACAAAACAGGGATGGTTGATCGGAGCACCATTTGATGCTTTAACTTCAATGAGTTGGGACACTTTGCCACATAATGCAGGAAGCCAAAGCAAGTAAGGAAGAACTCTTATGATTCAAATCAGAAGAGTAACTCTGAAAGGGCTTATCTGGCAAAGGGAAGAAGCTGGGATGATACTGATAGTGAAAATGAAGAAGTTGGGAATCTTGCTCTTATGGCTATTGATGGAAATACTTCATCGTCAAGAAAAAGAGGTAAAATTTACTGATGCTGAGTTAGTTTATCATCTAGGAGGTTCCTTAGATTGTGCTCGTCGTGATAATGAATTGTTAAGTCAGCAAATCAAAGACCTTGAGAAAGAGGTCAATGAATTAAGACTTGTGCACATTAATCAAGACAAATTAAAAGAACAAGTATCTTTTCTAGAGAATAGAGTTAACTGTTATAGACAACTCGAAACTATTCTCAAAGACAAGATCACCGGTCTTGAGACTAAAGTTAAAGCTTACTTTAATTCTTGTTCGAAGGCCAAAGAGTTCTACAGTAAGCAAGTTGTTAATCAAACATCTGGAATAGGTTTTGATTACAATGCTTCTATTGGAGAAATAGGCATAAACTCCCCTCCTCATGTATGTGCTAAAGCTAGGGAAGTACCACATGTGCTTAAGGGTGTTGATAAACCCCTCTATAAAGGATCAATTGTTGAACCATTTGATGAGACCTCCTTTATTATTCAAGAAGAAATACATGCTGAAGATCGTGCTAATGAGAAGGTTGTTTCCAAGCCAAGTGTGTCGAAAACTCTAGTCAAAGTTGTGAAAGCAACTAAGACTAACTCAGACACACATGAGTTGGATAACAATAATGCCATGTCTACCATGCATAATTTGCCTTTTGTTAATCCCTCTCATAAAGCATGTGGTGTTCCTAATTGTATATCTTGTGCTTTTAATTTGATGTATGCTTATTTTAATGGTAAGCATGTTTCTAGTGATAAGACTACTCCTCGTCGGCATGTGAATAATAGGAAGCATGATAGGTCTAAGACTGCTAGTCCTCATAAGGCTAGAAAGGAGACATTTGTGCCTAAGCCTAAACAGAAATTTGTTAAGGCTGTTTACAAGGTCAAATGTCCAGTCATTGAGAAAGTTGAGAACATTAAAGTTAAGAATGTTGTTTTTCCTGACAAAGGTCAATTCTACAAGTATGTCGGGCCCAATCAAGTTTGGGTTCCGAAGAAGGTTTAATCCATATGTATTACAGGGTATTAAATAGGTGGAACCGGCAGTGTGGATTCTTGACAGCGGATCGTCAAGACATATGACTGGAGATAGAGCCCTGTTATCAAATGTGGTTGAGAAAGCTGGCCCAGTGGTTACCTTTGGAGATAGCAGCAAAGGTTTAACTGAGGGATATGGCTGTTTGCAAGCTGGTAATGTTATCATTGAACTCAAACTTCTTTCAATATTAGTGATTTCTTATTTCATTTAAAATCTTTTGAAGTCACTATTGTACATCATCTCTCTCAAAAGATTAAATGTATAATTTTCATTCATTATAGATCTTAAGTACATTTTATCTCTATATTGCCATATGTTCTGTGATACAGGTTCAGCCTCCAATGGCCTTCTTTCATTGACAGTCATGAGGTTGAAAACCCACAACATCTATCCCAGACTGTAAAGACAAACATAGAAACAGAACCAACCAACACTCTCTTACCACTAAAATGTAGTATGAATGAGCGTGAGGGAGATAGTGCCTTAGTGCACCACATAAGGAAGGTTCTGAAGTCAACCCAGCAGCTCTGTCTCCTACAAAGATGAGTAGTATTTAAACTGAGACAACTACTAGCCCCCATACATCTTTTCAAAAAGATGTAATGGCTGAAAAGGCACAAAAATAGTTACTAGATTTATTCTCTCAACAGGGTGCATCTATTGAAATTTGCCTGTCGACCAGGGTATCCGATGTAGTGTCACCACCACAAACATAAACAATTCTTGATGCACAAGGAAAGGTTACACACACAAAGGAGTAGTTGACGGAAATAAGAGTTTCGACCATTTTAAGGTCAGATTTGATTGTTCAAGGTTCTTTAATGGACCAATTGCCTTTACAAGTGTTAGGAGAGGATACTGATCCAAAAGCCATATGTCAGTGGTCAATGTCTTCCTCCCTAGGCTTAAATCCTCTAGATGCATCTGCAGATAGTGGACCTGACATAGGCGCAGATCAGTAACTTGTTGACAATGATTCATATATTACCTGATGAGTCACAAGGAAATGTCTTCAAAGACATTAGAAGGGAACTTTGATCTTTATGCTAAATTCGTTGGATCATTGTTTACCTTCCCAGAATTCAAATCTGGAACCCTAAAAGGGAAACTAGGAACTTGTAGATTATGACTCAGATTCATCTTACGAGTTTAACAAGGACGGGGATTTGCGGACTCCTATTGCACCACCTGTGACCTCCTTAAGGATGGCTAAGATGATTTTCCTTGTAGGTACAGCTGAATTTTGGAGCTATGAGAGGAGTGATACATTTATGAGAATGAGTGTAAACACGAGTGGAGAGAAGAGTGAAACACGTGTGAGGTATACTAAACAGAATCACACACTCACAGTGAGGAAGAAAGAGAAACTACTTGTTATTTCTTTTCTAACCAAGTGAAATATGAGAACTCCTTCAGACAATGGCATACATTCCTTCTCTAAGGGGGAGATAAAAGCTTAAGTAATAGTTTGGAGGATTCCTCAACTAAGGGGGAGAAATAGCAGGGAGGAAAAAGGTAAAGCACATGTACACTACACCACACCATTGTTGTTTATAACTACGGATCCTATTGTATGGGAGAGGTGGTAAACACAAGGTGATTTCCTAGTAAGGGAAGAAGCTGTTTTCCAAAAGGAGAGTACCATTGGTTTTTATCTGCGGATCCTATTGTACGGGAGATGTGGTAAACGAAGGTGATCTCCTTTAAGCAGTTGATTCTCACAGGGGGAGAAACAAGAGGGATATGCGCTTCTCAACAGGAAATGTGGTTGTACAAAAGAAGATTAAACTACTTGAAGATATGTTCAGTCTAGAGGAACATCTATTTGGAATCTGGAAAATGTTAAATATAATCCAGAACTTTTCTGCTATTTACTTTGCATTTCTGTTTACATATTTTTCTTATTTGTTAGTTGAGTTATCATCTAGGTATTTGTTGTTATTGTCTAACAAACAAATAGGGGGAGATTGAAAGGCATATGTCATAGCTTATTTGTTTATTCGAGGATTTAACTCAACTCAAATAAGAATGTAACAAGTAAATAGTGGCTCTTTCGTCAAAGAGATCTCACAAAGTAACATATGTCAAAGGATTCAGAAACAATGTTCATCTACAGACTTGAGGAATTACTTCACTGGAAGAAGTTCAAGAAATTGATCAAGTCTCAGTGATATAAATCAAGATTGTGGATTTAATCAAGTGACAGAGATCTTGTCAGGGTATCAGATAATTACAGGGATTTAATCTGAAGAAAATCAAGTTATCAACGTCAAGACATGAAGAAACATCACGAAACTTAGTCACTCATGAACGAGACAATACATCGAGTGTCAACATTGAAGTGGTGGAATTGATTCATAATTGACAGTGATTTTCAGAAGATTTTTAGAAGAATGGTTGTTGTTGAAGAGTAGTATTAATTCTCTATTAATTAATTAAGTCATATAGTTTAATTAAGAAAATAAATTATATCTGCAAAGATTAATTTATTTATTAATTGAATTAATTGATTAATTAAATTTGAATTAATATTATGAATTTTCAGAATTGATTTTGAATTTATATTCAATATTAATTCAGCATGACAATCAATTGAACTGGTATGACAATCAGATTGTCATACCGAAAGTCATACTAGTTCAAATTGATTGTCATACTGAAAATTCTACTAGCTATGGGATTGTCTTGCTAGTTCAGGAGATAATCATACCGATTGTCATGCTAGTTCAGGAGATAGTCATACCGATTGTCATGCTAGTTCAGGAGATAGTCATACTGATTGTCACGCTAGTTCAGGAGATTGTCTCACCGAAACTCATGTTAATTCAAAGATTGTCTTGCCAGTTCATATCAGTTCTGTTGATTAAATTTAAAGACATGCAGCAGACATTCAACACAGACACTCAATATATTCAACCAACCAAGAACACAGCAGCCGCAGAACAAAACATTTCATCTCTCTGCTGAATTCAAGATCATCAATTTCTAGTTTTAAAGTTAAATCCAAACCACTAGAAATCATTCTCTTATTCTTGTGTAACTATCTAGCGGATCAAAATCCCTAGAACTTAATCTCAAATTGCTTTTAGCATTTGATCTTTTTATTGCAAATATAGAAAAAGTTCATGACGAATTTATTCTAAATTTGTGATAATTTATTTGAGATTAATCCCTTGTAATCGATACCGTTGTTGTAACATCTTTCAAGTTTAATAATAGTTTTATGTAACTTGAATTTTGTTTCACTTTTTATTCCGCATTAAATTCGATTAAACGATATAGTTTGTATTCAACCCCCCCTTCTACAAAACATATTGGGACCTAACACGTGCTATGTGAATTACATGTGTACGTGGGTCAAGAGTTCTGTGTTTGATTATTAGAGTTATGTGTGGGCTATCGTATGGGTAGATGATAAGGTATTGACGCGCAGTTCGTCGAGTGATTATCGTTTAGATGATTAAATTTGTATCTTTTAATTATAGATCTGAGTACTTCAAGACGATCAGAACCAGAGGGCATGGATAAAGACTAGAGTTGAACAGTGTGGAATATTGGGTTGCAGCACTGCATGAGCAGCAGACCAAAGAATTAGTAAAATAAAGACGGTGATGTTTTGAGACAGAATGTCAGAATAGATGCGTCATTGCGAGTGTGACTAACTGCTAAATCTCAAAGGCAAGTATCTCTATCATCGCTTATTGTTCAAGTGATATTTGTTTTAAATCTTCTTTATGCCAGTATTGCTTTTCTTATTCTCAGTTCGGAATAGATAAATATTTTACATATCGCTGAAGTAAATAATTTTGTTTACGCAAGCACTCTTCTGCTATTCTATGTTCAAAATAGTTAAATGTTTTACTTATCAAATTACTGGATTAATAAATGTTTTGGATTCTGAGAAAGATGATTTTGTTTTGGTTTTCCTGTCCAATTAAATGGGCGGATAAAATATTTATAAGGGTGTCAAGTATTCTGACCCCTTTCAACAAAATGTTTTAAGATTGGATGGTTGCGAAAGAGGCCGTGGCGGCGGTCCAACGAAGATTTAGGTATTATACAAGATATAATACCATTAGGCCGATATGTGCCTTGGGTGCCCCCATTTGTTTAGTTGGATATGCTTCGGCATACCGGTGTTGCTCTGCGGCTGATCATCGGCGGCAACACACCGTCGTTCGAGGATTCCAATCTAAATTATTATATTGCTTTTGATAATCTTATAGGGAATGTTTTATCAACTGTTTTGGTTTTGAATAAAGGTGGAATAAAGTTTTGATTCGGTTGCGGATTGATGTTGATATTTAAGTTGTTGTTAAATATCAAAGGTGGTATTAATGCGGATGATTTATGTTGACTTCCATATTTTAGCGCGGGTAGGTTGTGAGCATCAAAGTTCGTATTGATATCTAATTTGATATGACATCCAAATGAATATTAATATCAAGAATTGAGTTTTGAATAAAGTTTTATGATTCAATCCATAATCATTGTTTCATGTTATTGATGTTTACAATATTTCCGTAAACACTGTTTTACGAGTTTTATTCTCGTCAAGATTCAAAGTATTTCTGAAGCATTTTGCTCAAAAATATCAAAATGGTTTTGAATACATTTAAGGAATCAATTCTGGGGTTCCTCAACTAAAATTTTATGATTTAGCAATTATGATTTTTAAATGTTCTACTCTAATGCAGATGTCGATTTTATATCAAATGACCCTATATATGCCATAATGATCTTGCTGAGCATTTCTTTCGCTCATACTTGCCTGTTTTTAAATTTAACCTCCAGTGAGGATTAGCTTGCGCTGTTTAGCTGCGTAATTCGAGGAAGCAAAGAAGAAGCTTTTGGAAGGTGGTTGGTCCAGGGTTTACGAACTAGTGTAAGCTTTATTGTGTAAAGTTGTTTATATTATATTATATTATATTATAGTTGTGTATTTTATTTAGGCCTAGTATACTTCATTTCGAAGTTATACTAGTGGGTTTAGTTTTAAGTTGGAATTTATTAAAAAGATTTTTAAAAGAAAGTGAAAAATTTATTGATGGAATTTGGAATTCTTGTTTCTAGAACTGTAACCTTAAAAGATCTTGGATTAGTTTGGGGTCATTTATGATAAATATCTTCCGCTGGTATTTAATTATTAATTAAAAAGGTTGATTTGGATTGAGGTTTCATAGTGACGACCAAATCCCTTGACCCCGAATTTGGGGGCGTTACAGGTTAGTATCAAAGCTGAGGTTATAGTAAACTATAAACGAGAGTGTGTAGGAGTGTGTATAGCTATGTGAGGACATTTGAGCTCATATCGAGTTCCTATTGGACTTTTGGATTTAGTACCAACGAATAAGTTAAGATAGGCATATTCGTTTGAGATGGTTGTGTTTAGCTGGATAAAACTCCGGGCGCTTGCAAACTTCTATTGTGGAATCTTCCGAGGCTACTACAATTCGACGATGATGAAGATTATCGATATTTTTGGAACATGAAGAAGCATCTAGAATCAGATGGTGAGTCAACTGGAGAGTTCAAATTGGAGATAAATATTAAGACTTTGGCAATACCTTTTTTTCTATAAATTCTTTTGACTTCTCTAAAAAAGAAATATCAATTAGAAGACATAATCCCTAACACCAGTTTATTCATTTGGTGCCAGAATTTTTATTCTCTGGACTTCATTTCCTTCATAAATATCAGCTTTGAAATCTTTTTAGTTTTATTCATTCGATTTGGAATTTCTTTTGTATTCTCTTATTCTGACTGAGATGAACAACCCTAACTATAGGGGACACAAGGTATACCTGTTTATGTGATAGGAGTTGGATGGGACGCCATCACTTGTGTGTATTGTGAATACATGAAGGTTAACAACCTTTAGTAGTGTCTTAATTTGGACACGCAATACCAAGTTTATTTGATCATATTGATCTCTCAGTTATTCTCTTATTTCAACAATACTTTTTCACCAATTCAGATTTTGTCTCTTCTCTTTGAAATTTCATGATTTATTATTCCAAATATTCAAAGGTATGCCAATCAAGTTCAGCTGAGTTATCCTGGTCGAGTCAAAGTAAGGCTATGTGATGGGATTGTCTATGGCAACACTGGATTGCAATGCGATTAGAATACCAGTGGCATATAACGAAGTCAATCCATTTCTTTATTTCTCTCTCTATCTCTCTTTCTTTTCATCTCTCTATCTTTTTCTCTATACTTCTTTCTCGCGATCAGTAAAAGTGATTCTATTGAATAATTGGTCAAAGGATGTGAATGGAACAGTGGTGCATAGTAAAGCTCCTGTAAAAGTTTTATTATACAAGGAATACAAGATTTATTTGAGATTATGGAAAATTGAGGTTATTTGGAAATGGAAAGTTGGCTAGAAGATCCCTTAGTGCTTTCTTCTGCTGATTCCGAGGACGGAATCCTTATAAGGGGGTAGATTGTAATATCCCATATTTTCAAATATTATTATTATAATTATTTGGAATTATTTACGTGATTTTATGTGAATTTTAGTAAATTATATGATAAGTGGAATTGATGTTTGGGTGTTTATATGTGATATTCTTTGAGTATACTAATTTTTATATGTGCAGAATAAAACATAGATAATTAAGGTATTTTTTGGGTGTTTATGAATTATTAATTATTTTCTGAATAATTACAAAATTATTTTATAAAGCCGGGAATCGTCCCACTTCAACTGTTTTTACGTTTTTACAACCCGAAACTCTTCTGAAAACTCCTTCCTAACCTAATCTGATAATTCCGGACATTTTTCGTGTTTTAACTTTTTCGATCCGGATTACGGTTTGACCTGTGCGCGACCCGGCGCAAGATTTTCGATTCAATAACCATTTCGATAAATCAACAAAACCCGTATTCTCGAGAGACGGGATATTTTTACATTATTTTCGTATATGGTATTTTATGAAAAGCTCGGTTTTGATAATTATCCAATTTTGATATTAAATTGTATCATTTTTATAGTTACTTAGCGGCTAAGTAATCTATTTTGGATCGTTTTGTATTTACTTAGCGGCTAAGCAACTAATTTATCGATCCAAAATGATCCAGAACGAACCAATATTCCGTAAATATAAATAGCCTATTTCTTATTTCATTTATTTCGTTTATTCATTTGCAACCAGTAAAAAATGCAGTAAATACAGAGAAAACCCCAGAAACAGATACGTTCCTAAAAATCAAACGCACGAACGGAGGCGTTACCGAAATTCGATTCGGGCGTGCAGCATATCAAAACGAAGCTCTCGAAATCTTTTTTCTGAATCAATCATCAGTTTTTGCCCAAGAATCAAGGTATTCTACTTATTTAATTATTATAATTCGAATTATTTAGTGAATAAAATATAAATTTTTGCAGATGCGATTATTTGAGTGTTTTGATGATTCCATGTTGTAGAGCATGTTTTTCTGGTCGATTTCATATATTATACTTCAAAAATAGAGTTCAATATCATGTAGTAATTAAGGTTTGATTTTCTGAAAAGTTTTAAAAAAACTGTTCTTGGTGTTCTTGAAGAATTCTGAAAATCAAAGTCAATTTTGAAGGTGTTATTGAACACCAAATCACAAGTATTTGTAACTGTTGTGAAGCCCTTGATCTGTTCTACCTATTTCAACAATCAATTCGTTTAAACGACTAGTAATTTTCAAATTTGTATTTTAAGGTTCATACCCCGACTTGGGGGTTTTTGATTGAATAATATTTGAATGATTTTGATGTGATAATTAGCTTCTACATGTTATTTGCAATTGATTTATACTATTATTGTGTTCATTCTATTGTTAAATCGATGGGAAGTGATGTGTGTCCGGAATCGGAGCTCTACCGCCGGTGATAATGGAGTTTGGGGGCTCCATTGGAAGTGAATTACGTGTGTATGTGGGTCAAGAGTTCTGTGTTTGATTATTAGAGTTATGTGTGGGCTATCGTATGGGTAGACGATAAGGTATTGATGCGCAGTTCGTCGAGTGATTATCATTTAGACGATTAAATTTGTATCTTTTAATTATAGATGCGAGTCTTTCAAGACGATCAGAACCAGAGGGCATGGATGAAGACTAGAGTTGAACAGTGTGGAATATTGGGTTGCAGCACTGCATGAGCAGCAGACCAAAGAATTAGTAGAATAAAGATGGTGATGTTTTGAGATAGAATGTCAGAATAGATGCGTCATTGCTAGTGTGACTAACTGCTAAATCTCAAAGGCAAGTATCTCTATCATCGCTTATTGTCCAAGTGATATTTGTTTTAAATCTTCTTATGCCAGTATTGCTTTTCTTATTCTCAGTTCGGAATAGATAAATATTTTACATATCGCTGAAGTAAATGATTCTGTTTATGTAAGCACTTTTCTGCTATTCTATGTTCAAAATAGTTAAATGTTTTACTTATCAAAATTATTGGATTTATAAATATTTTGGATTTTGAGAAAGATGACGTTGTTTTGGTTTTCCTGACCAAGTAAATGGGCGAATAAAAGTTTTGTAAGGGTGTCGAGTATTATGACCCTTTTCAACAAAATGTTTTAAGATTGGATGGTTGCGTAAGAGGCCGTGGCGGCGGTCCAGCGGAGATTTAGGTATTATACAAGATATAATACCATTAGGCCGATATGTGCCTTGGGTGCCCCATTTGTTAAGTTGGATATGCTTCGGCATACCGGTGTTGCTCTGCGGCTGATCACCGGCGGCAACACACCGTCGTTTGAGGATTCCAATCTAAATTATTATATTGCTTTTGATAATCTTATAGGGAATATTTCATCAACTGTTTTGGTTTTAAATAAAGGTGGAATACAGGTTTGATTCGGTTGCAGATTGATGTTGATATTTAAGTTGTTGTTAAATATCAAAGGTGGTATTAATGCAGATGATTGATGTTGACTTCCATATTTTAGCGCGGGTAGGTTGTGAGCATCAAAGTTCATATTGATATCTAATTTGATATGACATCAAAATGAATATTAATATCAAGAGTTGAGTTTTGAATAAAGTTTTATGATTCAATCCATAATCATTGTTTCATGTCATTGATGTTTACGATATTTCCGTAAACACTCTTTTATGAGTTTTATTCTCATCAAGATTCAAAGTATTGCTGAAGCATTTCGCTCAAAAATATCAAAATAGTTTTGAATACAATTAAGGAATCAATTTTGGGGTTCCTTAACTAAAATTTTATGATTCAGCAATTATGATTTTTAAATGTTCTGCTCTGATGCAGATGTCGGTTTTATATCAAACGACCCTATATATGCCAAAATGATCTTGTTGACCATTTATTTCGCTCATACTTGCCTGTTTTTAAATTTAACCTCCAGTGAGGATTAGCTTGCGCTGTTTAGCTGCGTAATTCGAGGAAGCAAAGAAGAAGCTTTTGGAAGGTGGTTGGTCCAGGGTTTATGAACTAGTCTAAGCTTTATTGTGTAAAGTTGTTTATATTATATTATATTATAGTTGTGTATTTTATTTAGGCCTAGTATACTTCATTTTGAAGTTATACTAGTGGGTTTAGTTTTGAGTTGGAATTTATTGAAAAGAGTTTTAAAAGAAAGTGAAAAATTTATTGATGGAATTTGGAATTCTTGTTTCTAGAACTGTAACCTTAAAAGATCTTGTATTAGTTTGGGGTCATTTATGATAAATATCTTCCGCTGGCATTTAATTATTGATTAAACAGGTTGATTTGGATTGAGGTTTCATAGTGACGACCAAATCCCTTGACCCCGGATTTGGGGGCGTTACATCTAAGAACTCAAGATAAGCAATTCCATTGGGGGAGGAAGACCTTGTAGGGCGCACCCTAAGAAGCTTTTATCTTCGTCGTGAACTTTGCGTCTTTGTTTGGAAACAATCTCTCTCTTCTGTGATTAGTATAATTCAAACTTATCGTTATGACAAGAGTTGTTCTCCATAACTTCAAGATAAAAACTTCAGAATTTTATTAATAATGTGCTATGGTGCAAAAATTCATACTAGTCCCAAGCGACGCTATTTTCGCTCAGGGGATAAAAAGGAACAAATGAAAGTGAGATAGCACATGCACTACCCCCTAGGCTAGGAGTAATTTTATTGCTGCTAGTCTACTATTTGGGCTAAGCCATACTTGAATCAACTATAGTGCATATAAGTAAGTAAGGGGTCGAAGCCGCGCCTTACTGGAAATGTTACCAAGATAATATGTTCCTTCCCAAATTATTGCTCAGACTTTATAACCCCCCCCCCAATTAGCTCTGAAAACTCCATGGCCAGCTATATTCGTGTTAGGCATAATGACCTTTCTCAATACCAAGTCGCCAACTTTCAATGGTCGTACTTTGACCTTTCTATTAAAAAATCTGTATACTAGTTGCTGATACTCCGCCAATTTTACTTGAGAAGCTATTCTGACTTCTTCCAATAGGCCTAATTGAATCTGATGCGTAACTTCACAATCTTCATGCGAAATTTGTTTATGCGGAGAGACCCAGCTTCAAATTTTATTAGTACCATGGCTTCACAACCATGTCAATATAAAATGTGTTTTTCTTGTGGTAGATCTAAGAGCATTGAGCTCCTATGAACAATCCCCCTGGTAATCCTCTAACTTAGTCTTTGGCGTGTGTTTGATGATTTTTTTAATAGCTTCTGTCTGTTTGTTACTTTGGGGATGATATAATATGGTGAAACCTTTTTGTATCTTCAAGTTCTCACACATCATCTTCAATTCCTTGTTGTCAAACTTCGAAGACTAACTTATATGGAATCCCAAATCAACATATTATAGAATTGTAGATGAAGTCTACTATCTTCTTTGCCGTAATGGTCGCCAAGGGCATAACTTCTTCCCATTTATTTAAGTAATCCATGACTACAATCATGTACTCGATACCCCCTTTGAGTTTGGAGAGTTCCCTGATCAAGTCAATCCCCCATATGGTAAATGACCAAGGGCTCGCCATAGTGGTTAGATGAGTTGCTGGTATGTTGCAGAAGTTTACGAATCTTTGATATCTATGACATGCTTTAACTAATTTAAATGAATCTTCTTGCAAAGTTGGCCGGTAGTAACCCTGACATAATACTTCTGCCGCAAGAGATCCACCCCCTCAGTGATTATCGTAGTTTCCTTCATGTACTTCTTTCAGAATGTTAAGAAATCCTTCTCTCACAATGCACTTCAGTAATGGTTGATTAAAACCTCCTTTGTATAACTCGCCATCATATTCCACATATCGCGTTGCTTTATATTAGTGTCGCCTAACTGCCATCTTATTCTTCGGAAGTGGTCCATTCTTCAAGTACACCCATATAGAAGTCATCCAAGTTTCTTCGGGTAAGCACTCAACTTGCATAACCTTCAAAGACGGGACGCTAGGTTTCTCCTGTATTTCCAAGGGAATAACTCCTAGCAAAGCTGCTTTCTTTTGAGATCCCCATTTTGCCAAAGCATCGACAATACTGTTTTCCCCTCTCGGGATTTGCTCAATTCTTACTTATTTGAATTTGCAGATGAGGCTTTATGAATACCTTAGATACATCTATGTTCGTGTTCCTCTAGTTTGAAATCCTCAGTTCATCTGATGTACAACCAACATGGAATCACTTTGAACAATTAGATTTGCAATCTTCATCTCTAAGGCTAGTTTCAAACTACTTATCAAAGCTTCTTATTCGGCATTATTTTTAGTAGCCTTCCATACAAAGTGTATCACACTCATAAGTTGTTTCCCTTCAGCACTTTCCAATATTACACCAGCCCCAACACCATCGTGATTAACAGCTCTGTCAATATGTAACGTCCACCAAGATTCAGGGATTTTTCCTTTTCTAGAAGCTCTTCAATGTGTGGCACTATTGCGAATAATGATTTATGTCCATCAAAATCTTCAAGAGGGAACTCCAATATGAAGTCTGCTAACGCCTGCCCCTTAATGGCCGACCTTGGCTTGTTCTCCAAATCAAATTGTTCTAACTCGATAGTCCATTTTCACCATTCTTCCTGAAGCTTCCGGTTTGTGCATGACCTGCCGCAATGGGTAAGCTGTCCTTACTTAAATTTTGTGAGCTTAAAAATATGGCCGAAGTTTTCTCGCGGCTAATATAAAGGTGTATACCAACTTTTCCATGTTGGTATAGCGTATTTCTGCATCAACCAACCTTTTGCTCACATAATACATCGAATGTTATATTTCTTCATCTTCTCGGACTAGTACCACGCTAATTGCATATTCCAATACGGCCAAATAAAGTATCAAAGTTTCACCGTATATTGGTTTCGCTAATAGAGGCGGGGAACTTAAATGTTATTTAATCTTCTTGAATGTTCCTTACATTCTTTCATCCGCAAAAAGTCTTTACTGCGCCTTTTATAGCTTTGAAGAATTCATTTCACTTGTCCGAGGATTTTGAAATATATCTATTCAAAGCAGCAATCCTTTCAATTAAACTTTGAACTTGTTTAATTGAAGCTGGTGATTTCATGTTTAACAAAGCTTTGATCTTTTCCGGATTCACTTCAATGCCAAGATGGTTCACCATGAAGCCTAGAAACTTCCCCGACTTCACGCAAAAAATACACTTTTGGGGGTTCAACTTCATTCGGAACTTTCGTAGAATGTTAAACATCTCTTTCAAATATTTGACATGGTTCACAGCTTGTTTTAAATTTATAAGCATGTCGTCCATGTAGACCTCCATGGTTTTACCGATCTGTTCTTTGAACATCATGTTAACCAACCTTTATATGTAGCTCCAGCATTGACCAATCCAAATGGCATTCTGATGTAGCAATACAACCCCTATCGATGATGAAAGAGGTATGCTATTGATCTGGACCATATATACGGATTTGATTATACCCAGAATAAGCATCCATAAAGCTAAGGAGTGCATGTCCTTCCCTAGCATCCATCAATTGATCGATGCGTGGTAATGAAAAGCTATCCTTGGAACACGCTTTATTCAAGTCAGTGAAATCGATGCAAGTTCTCCATTTTTCATTGGGCTTCTTTACTAAGACCAAATTGGCTAACCATTCAGGGTATAAATATTCTTTTATTAATTCTAAATTTAACAGTCTATCGACTTTTTCTTTTAACGCGTGTGCTCTTTCTCCGCTTACAGGACGACGCTTTTGCCTCACCCCCTTAACTTTTGGGTCTATCTTCAAGTGATGACACATTACTTCCGGATCTATCCCCACCATGTTTGCGTGGCTCCATGAGAATACATCTAGATTAGCCTTTAGAAACTCTATAAGCTTTTCCTTCAAGGGGATCTGAGTTACGATCCAATCTTCAATATATTACTTTCATCTTCATGAGAGACGGGGATGTCGATCGTGTCTTCCATCAGACCAGTCCATTATATTACAACTGGAATACGAGGGTCGAGGTTGAAGTCAAAATCTTTTTGGCCTTTTTGGGGCACGTCCGTGATTGTTATTACACCTGAAGCGTGACCGGATCTTCCGTTACGCCTAGAGCGCGCCCTGAGCCTTCCTCCGGGAGGGTAGTACGCTTTGAATCTTCCAAATCCATCAAGATATGCTCCATATCCCCCCGAAAATCCCCGTCTTTTATTGAATTGCTATCAACACATTCTTCCATTTTGAACACATCATGTCCTACCTCCATATCTTTTGTTTCGATACTTTCTTCATTCACTTCTTCCCGGTTGCGTAGTGTGCTGAATCTTTTTCTTTGATCAATGTATCTTTTCTTCTGAATTCTGAAAATATAACTATCATAACATTCCTTAGAATCCTCTTGTTGCACCCGTACGCACCTTGTCTCGTAAGGTGTAGAGAACTTCATGAACAAATGGTGGACATAGGTGATTACTTGCATCTCCTTTAAGAAGGGTCATCCAAGGAGAATATTGCACGACAACTCCTGGTCTATCACCATGAATTGGATGTCTTGCGTAGCTGATAAAGGCTTTTCTTTGATGGTTATTGGAAGGTCGATTATTCCTTTTACTTTTACCGCCTCTCTGCAAAATCCGTAAATGTTGCTTTCGTTTTTCTCCATATCTTTATCTCGTAGGCCTAGCCTCTTGTAGGCATCATAGTATAGAACATTGAAAGAGTTTCCCTTCTCGATGAACACCCGGCGGACACTCAGTGTTCCGATATTGACTCTTATCACTATTGCATCAGTATTTTCTCCTCTCTTTTTAAAATTAGTACTTTCAACTCTTATTTCGCATGGTCATTAGTGACTTTATGAGTGTCGTCCACATGGTGAGGCCATCCAAAGATAACATTGACGCGCTTTCTCTTGACATCATCCTTCTTCTTATTTTGTACATTTTGAGTATGCCCAGACCTTTCCAATCAAAGAGGAAGATCAACATTGGTTTCCTTGTTCTCTTCATTTCTTCTTAATCGCCGTTAATTTGAAGTTTCTCAAACTTTTGTCCTACGCCATCGTACACTCTCAACATTTTGGTAAGTTGTTCTTCATCTGTAATTAATGCATCTATCATCACAGAGTCCCTTTCTTTTCCAAGGAAGCATGCAAGTGCATACACTAGTTCTCTCGTCAACTGTGTGATCATCCTTCACGTTGGCGTTATCAGTTCTTTGTTTAGCTTGCCATCCCCGGCCGCATCTAAACCCTCTCCGAGTGTTTCTAAATCTCTTATTATGACTAATTTCCTCTTGAATATCTTCTAGAGTATCTTTAATCCTTCAATAATTTATTTCATTGCTCGTAATCAGAGCTTCTTTGATCTTGTCGCAGAAAAGCATGTTTGTCATCGCAGAGTCTTTACCTCTCCTTGGGAAGAATGTTGGTGTATATAGGGAGATCTTCCTTGAATTGATCTTCATCCATTTGTGTTTTCACAATCAACATCCTTAGATCTTTATCATCTAATCGCTTACCCAAACGGGCTTTTATACGAGAAGATGAAGATCCTTCTTAGTTCTTTCCAATTTTCGAGTCGCTGGATTGAACCGTTTTGGGTTCATCGCCAATTGATTTCTCTTTGGAGTGACATCTTCGATGGGGGTGGTGGCTTTCATCGGCCTTCCTCAGATCCAAGCTTTTCCTGAAGTGCTTTAAAGAATCTTCCATCCGATGAAGTTGCTCTAATAAACCATCGTTGTTGAAGAATAACAATGGTTGTTCATCCTCATGTCGCTTAAAACGATTGTTAGTCTGCCTTTCAAGGCGTTCTTCATCATATCACTTAAAGCAATTTTTAATTTTCCGTTCAAGGCATTTTTCATCATGTCGCATAAAATGATTGTTAGTTTGCCATTCAAGGCATTTTTCATCATGGCGCTTAAAGCGATTATCAGTTTTCCATTCAAAGCATTCTTCATCATATCGCTTAAAGCGATTGTTTACTTGTTGTTTGAAGCATCCATCTCCAAGTCGCTTGAAGCATCAATCTTTGTGTCGTTTGAAGCGTCCATCTTTATGTTGCTTGAAGCGTCCATCTTCGTGTTGATCTTGCGTGTAGCGTCCATCTTTATGCTGCTTGAGGCGTCCATCTTCATGCTGATCTTGCGTGTAGCGTCCATCTTCATGCTGCTTGAAACGTCCATCTTCATGGTTGTAGCTATTATTGCGGGAGTTTCCACCATTGTCAGACATCTTTTCCTCCTATAATTCGATTTGATTTAAGCCCCTCCTTCTAGCGCCAATTTGATAACAGAGGAATTTGGTTAAAAAGGATTTGAGATTCGCAGTCGGAATCAAGATCTGTTGCGGTGGTCGGTGATCAGAAAAATCACCGGAGTGCGTTGATTTGTGCTTAAGAAACGGCTGAGATTGATAGGGTTTATGTTTTCCTTCTCAGAGCTCTCAAATATGTGCCCTCACAATGTGCCTACGTACCTCCTTTTATAGAGGATCAAGCCATACATAGTTCTTGGGGAACAACAAACCTAGATGGAATTGGATTCTCATTCTGTGGCCCATAAGGAGTTGTCGAACCAACTTTCTATTATAACTCAAATATTGATTTGCTTTAGGAGTGCCCGATGATGCGGCCTAGTCACAAAGGCTCAAGGATCGGTTACGGCTTCGGGACTTCACGGACAAGAAAACTCCCCGGCCAAAGGATATCCACATCCGCTACCACTACTTTCGTCGATCGTAACTGCAGGTATAGCCATGGCTTACTGCAAATGCCAAAGTGCATCCTTGCCCCCCGATGACTATAACCTACTAAACTACAGGATAAGTGATCCCAAGCGTAAAAGTGCAAAGTGCGAGATAACTCCAGAGTCTCCGGTCAAGGACAACCCGCCGAATACGGAGACAGAGCTCCCAAAGTACACACTAGATGTTTACGACTGTTCCCCTACGAGGATAACTCACAAGACTACAAAACGACGCATTCGACATGTTTTCCTGGACGAAGGGCTCCCGGACGGCCCTTTTCCTTCACGGGGCGCGCCTTGTGAAGGGCTGGAGCTTTCCGGAGTCCTCCCCATGCCTAGGGCGCGCCCTAAACATGGAGAGGTCCTCCGGAAGCTACTCTTCCTTTCTTGTACGATTCTTATGTTTTGTTCACTTTCCAGTTTAGTTGTGGGAGCAATCTCGTCGGTAATTCTTCCTTGTCACCTTATTTGTGTTACAGAGCGGCATCCCGTACAGCCATATAGCATTGGGCGCGCCCTATGAGGGTCCGAGGATATTTCTCCCGAGCCCGGTTCGTTCTTCATTTCTTGATCGTTTCACTCCTTCTCCCTTGACTTAAAATCATTTTTTGTAGGCTCCTTATCAATACTTGCTCCTCTTCTTCGTCTTCTACCATATCGACCGTTGTGGTACCATCGTCGTAGCGGTCGTCGTGCACTTACTCCACCATGGTCATCGTAATCTTCAGTCGTAGTGATTATCGTAAATATTTATATATAACTTCACCAATCGTTGTCATAACTTCTCATCATCAATATATAACTTCTCATAACTTCACCATGTGTGTGTTTGTGTAGCAGTGGTAGGAAATAATTAAATATCATTTAGAGGAAGTCTACCGTTTCACAACTCTTCAGAAGAGCTACGTTCCACATCTTCCTTAGGGCAGCCTGTTAATTGGCCAAGTTCACGGGGCCGTCGGTGAATTCTGTATTTCCGTCAAATACAAGTAGGATAATGTCTGGGCTGGTGTATAAATATTTGCAGGCATGGTTAGCCGCTACATTTTTATTAAGAGATATATTGTAAATGATGAGTGATGGTGAGCAACCAGGGTACCCGTCATGTGGTGTTGTGAAATTGATTCTGCATGTATCAGAGTAATATTCGGATGTGGCCGCTGACTCGAACTCCTTGAAAGCAATACAGATGTTGTTATGGTGGCAACCGCAAATTGAAACATCCTTGATGGTGACAATGCAATGGTACCTAACTGTTAAATGCTGGCTATGTCTATGTTGGTACTAGGACATCTTTTGTATATATGAGTTAAGACTAAAGACTTTGGGAGGAGAGAAGCGAGGGAAAGTTATAGCTCTTGGTTAACACAAAGCTGATTATGTAAAAGGTCCTCTATTATCAAGCATGGTTCATGGTTGTTTGTTGGGAGTATCGTTTGATATTCTTATTCAGCCTCTTTAGGGTACACCAAAAGAGGGTAGAATTTTGTCACATTCAGAAATGTCAACAGATGCCCAATACGGTCCTTCTGTGAACAAATGTTTAAGGTTCAGTAAATAGCGAGGCAAATTAATATTTCACGTTTAGAAAGAAGAGAATGTAAGTGGTTAGTATACAAAGCTAATTTTTTCATTCTCGGCGGCCAGTGAATCAGGTTGAAAAGGAACTCTTATTTGGTTAATCTCTTGAAAGACAACTTGCAAAATAAAATATTATTAAAAATTAGAACATCACTACTGGTATAAGGAAGGTCCAAGGCTAGATATTTAATAGAAACCTCTACCAAAGTAATTTTATTCAAAACATTACATACTATAACCATTACATCATTTATGCAATTGTTTATGAACCTTGCACACAAACACTGAAACTAAAATTGTATGTGTTCCTAAGAAAAATAGGACACACCATTCAGAAAATACATGGATTGAAATATATAGTTCTGAAGGGTGTGTCACCTTTGCATCCATAAGGATGAAATTTATTGCTACTTCATAATATGTGTTGAAGGAGAAGTTGTCCCATATCCTGATAATGCGTATTGGGATCTTTGCACTGAGATAGCCAAGCCAAGTTGGGCCAGATTTTGCATTTTTGTTGCACTCTTCGAAAGTTGTTCTCGTTTTGTATTTTGGACTTGGGACAACAGTTATGCTATCAAGTTTTTTAGTAGCGTTCTAGTTGAAAGGAAGGTTAACATACAAAGAGGTGTCTGTTTGCTGCAATCCTTTCGGTTGTGGCAAAAATTAAGAAAAAAATTTAAAAGCATTAATATTCAATTAATAGCTATCTTTATAAAGTATCAATGGCTTTTAACTACTTTCAATTAAGGAAAACAGATATTAAGTTTTCGAAATTACTATAGAGAGATTGATATATAAACACAACAATAATGAAATTTATCATTATTCCATGTGTGGGGTTGTATAAATTGGAAAATCTTGAGGTTTGGGGACTGATGTAGTAAGGTTTGGATGAGGGTTGGTTGTATTGTTGGTTGTGAGTTGAATGGTGGTTGTTTGGAGTGGTTTAAAAATTGAAAATCGCGTAAACATAAACGTCATAATGCCCGATTTTCCTTAACTGTTCTGTTCTTAACTTTAGGACCCGTGAACTCACTGAAAGATTCTAACCTTTGCCATGTTTAGATAGTTAATGTTACGAGCTTCGTTTTGATATGTGGTTCGCTTGAATCCGATGTACGGTTTAGGAGAAACGACCGTTTTAAGTAATGGCATTTCGCGAACGAACCATTACCCCTCGCCTTACTTTGAAACCTTGGTTAAGGCCCTTAAATGACTAATTGGAGTATGAAACAATTATGTAAAGTGGACTAGGCAGTTGGTAGGGTATTCACAAAAGCGTCGTCTTAAAATTCGTAACGGTTAATTTATTAAAAATGGTGGAGCCGAGGGTACTCGAACGACTTATGTGATTTGTTAAGCTTAGAAATGACCATAAGCAAACGTTAGGGTTCAATTGGTTAAAGTCTAGTTTCCTAAGCGACCGTGGTTTAATTCCGGCTTATGTTGTTGTTCATAGATACCGGACCCACTCTAAGCTTAAGTCTACCCCGGAGCACTCAGGCAAGTTTTCTACCCGTTATACTGTTGTTGTGATGTAAATATATGTATATGCATTATCTTGTGATAAGTGCATGATTGTTATTAGCAAATTTTGCGATATATTGGAGCATGTTGATATGGTATATATGCATGTCTGTTTCGTAATCTTGATATCTGATTGTTGATTTAAATTCTTATAAGTTGCATAATATCTATGCTAGAGATAAGCAGTAGTTGTGTATATCCTTAGTATAGGGGACCCAAAGGCGAACATTTTCTAAACCGGGAGTTGATGTTCCCGAGTATAATATATATATATATATATATTTTTATATATATTGATATAGTTTTCAAAACTATTAATCGAATAAGTTTTATTCGATAACTTTATTTTATTTAATGAATATTATTTTGAATATTCATTCGAGGACTTATGACTCCGCTTACTTTATTTAATGAATATTATTTTGAATATTCATTCGAGGACTTATGACTCCGTTTACTCTATTTAATGAATATTATTTTGAATATTCATTTGAGGGCTTATGACTCCGCTCCTTTTATTAAATATTATTCTTTATTTTATTAAAGAATAATATTTCGATAATCAAACTTATTTTCGATTATTCAAATAAAGATCGTACTTTCATATAAGTATATATTTGGTTATTTATTATTCATTTCAAGTATGAGTCTTAAAACTTCTACTTCAATTATTTTTATAAAGATTATCCTTTATGGGAATATTATGTAATAATAATATTCAGATATTTTCTAATATATCGGGACTGATTTATTTCATTAAATCAGCATTACTCCAAACATTCTTAAAAATGTTTTCGAGTCTTCAAAATGATTTTAAAAGTTAGAGCGGATCCCAAAACTCATTTTTATATTTAAGATCTTCCTTTCAAAGGGGATTTAAATACTCGCTCAAAACCTGAGGGATCCGGCTCTGTGGTGTATTTTATATTCGCAACGAGGTTGCTGTTTTGATAAATGAATTGAAACTTACCCAATGTTCGGGAAGTAAGTCCATCTATTAAGTTGGCATAAGCAACATTGGCTCAGTGGGCGTCCATGAAAGTGTAAGTGGCTCAGTGGGAGTCCATCAAATGCGTAAGTGGCTGAGTGGTAGTCCAGCATAAGGTCCTATTACGGCCAGGGTGATGACCAGTGGGGAATTCGTCCATCTACTAGTAGAAAAGGTTACTTATTGGTATCTTTGCCTGATCAGCAAGATATCAGGTTTATGCCAAGGTTTTCTCCTTTCCAAATTCATTGGATATTGCAACTCTGTTTATAATTTTCATAACAGAGGTTTTCAAGGAGTGTATGAAATGTATATATATAGATGTATATATATCGAGACTTAATGAAGTATCTCGTAACTTCATTATTTATAATGATATTTCAAAGATTGAATCTATCAAAGTCTTTTCTTGTAGTCTCATCTATGTGATGAACTTTTGAAACTGATTATACCTTGAACGGTGGTAGTTCAAGTAGTATTCGGAAAAGATATAAGTATATTGGAGTATCTTGTAACTTCATCTTTTCAACTTATATCTGGTTAATGATTATCTTATGCATGACAAAGATTTTCACAAAAACGTTGAGACAAGGTTAGATATATAAGATCACTTTGCAACGATATTTTTATACAGTTATAAACTGGAACTCTGTGTTTATTATGCATGGAAGAGGACTTCCAAGATTTTGAAAAGTATATGTACATATATACTGAATATTTTGCGACTTGATCGCGTTAAGATATCAAACTTGGTTCATTTCTTCTTGACCAAGACTTTCATGAGTACTATGAGAATGCTCATATATTGTTAATTATTATACATATTATTTCGGTGGGCTTGTTGCTCACCCTTGCTTTCTTCTTTCATCACACAACAATAGATAGACATGATGAACGGGATCAAGCTCCCAATTCGTGAGCGGTTAAGAAACGTTCCGCAGTTTCCTGTAGGCATTGATGTCGTTGTAGCTGAGGTAGGAACTACCAGTAGGCTAGGCTTTCAACTTTTAATGTACCTGACTTATGTATCAATATGAATTGTAATAATGGCAAAGAAATGTAAATTTATTCAGAAACCCTCTTGAGGTGTAATGGCTTATAATGTGGAATAAAATGATTTGTGTTATTTTTGGTATTCATCTCTGAGACTATAACTTGTGGCGTGTGTGTATATTGTGGGGTTACAGTACGGAGTAGTTGATTGTTTATTAAGATTGGGTGTTATTAAGGGAAATGGAACTCGTGACAACCCGGATCCCCGACCCCGGATTTGGGGGTGTTACAGAGCGTTTATGCAAACATGTTCTCGTACTGGCACGAGGACTTTAGATACGGCTGAGGAGACAGTCGAAGTCCTTGATATTCCGGAGAAGATAGAATTTGAAGATTCGGATTCAAGAAGTGAGCAGAAAGAGCCAGTAATCATGGGTGATCGTATAGTTCCGGCAGATCCAGCTCTTATGGACTTTTCTCGGCCTAAAATTTATGATATTCAGTCTAGCATAATACACCCGGCTATTGAGGCCAATAACTTTGAAATCAAGTTGGGCACTATTCAGATGGTGCAGAATTCTGTTTCTTTCGGAGGTGTTGCGACTGAAGACCCCAACATGCACATAAGGAATTTTGTCGAGATCTGTAGTACTTTCAAATATAATGGTGTGACTAATGAGGCTATCAAGCTGAGGCTTTTCCCATTCTCACTGAGGGATAAAGCTAAGAACTGTTTACATTCTGAACCAGTTGGGTCTATCACTACTTGGCAAGATCTTGCGTAAAAGTTTCTGGTGAAGTTTTATCCAATGGCGAAGACTGCAGCTATGAGGAGTGCTCTTACTCAGTTTGCGCAGCAACCTTCAGAATCTATGTGCGAAGCTTGGGAGTGCTACAAGGAAATGTTGAGAAAGTGTCCACATCATGGAATGCCTGATTGGATGGTGATCACTGGTTTCTATAATTATTTAGGGGCCCAATCTCGGCCTATGCTCAATGCAGCAGCTGGAGGCGCCTTGTGGGCCAAAAGCTATACTGAGGCTTATAATCTTATTGAGACTATGGCTGCAAATGAGCATCAAAACCCGACTCAAAGGATGATGCCTGGGAAGGTAGCAGGTATTCTGGAAGTTGATGCAGCTACAGCTATTACAGTACAGCTCCAAGCGCTGTCTATGAAGGTCGATTCTCTAGCCACCTACGGAGTCAATCAGATAGCTATGGTCTATGAGCTTTGTGCAGGTTCTCATGCTACGGATCAGTGCTCTCTTGTTAATGAATCTATTCAGTATATGAACAATTATCAGCGACCGCAGCAGCCTGTGCCAGCTACTTATCATCCTAATAACAGAAATCATCCAAATTTCAGCTGGAGTAATAATCAGAATGCTATTTAGCAACCATATCAGCAAGGCGTAAGTAAACAGTTCAATCCACCTGGATTCCAGCAACCACGACATTATGCTCAAAGGCAATCATATCCTCAACAAGGAGGTGCAGCTTCACCCTCTAGTGCTGATTTTGAGGAACTTAAGCTGTTGTGCAAAAGTCAGGCGGTCTCTATCAAGACCTTGGAAAATCAAATCGGTCAAATAGCCAATGTAGTGCTTAATCGTCAACCTGGCACACTTCTCAGTGATATTGAATTGCCAGGCAGGAAGGAAGCTAAAGAGCAAGTCAAGGCTATTACCTTAAGGTCTGGAAAAGTTGTTGATGCTGAAAAAGCAAAAGAAGGAGAAGTGGAAGTTGGTGATGAAGAAGCTAAGTAAAAGGAGAAAACGGCGGAACCAAGGAAGACTACTGTTGAACATACTCTGCCTGAGGGTAATACAGGGGAGAAACAGCTCTATCCTCCACCACCTTTCCCTAAGAGATTGCAACAACAAAAGCTGGATAAGCAGTTCGATAAGTTTCTGGAGGTGTTCAAGAAACTTCACATCAACATACCTTTCGCTGGGCTCTTGAGTAAATGCCTAGTTATGTGAAATTTATGAAGAGTATTCTTTCAAGAAAGGTGAAAATGGACGACCTTGAGACCGTTGCTTTAACGGAAGAATGCAGTGCTATGCTGCAACAAAAAATACCTCCATAGCTTAAAGATCCCGATAGCTTCACCATTCCTTGCACCATTGGCAAGTTGTCTTTTGACAAGTGCCTTTGTGATTTGGGAGCAAGCATCAATCTGATGCCGTTGTCAATCTTCAAAAAATTGAAATTGCCTGATCCAAAGCCCACCTACATGTCTCTACAATTGGCTAATCATTCTATTACATACCCATGATGCATAGTGGAGGATGTGCTAGTAAATGTGGATAAACTCTTCTTTCCTGCAGACTTTGTTATTCTGGATTTCGAGGAAGATAAGAAGATTCCCATAATCTTGGGGAGACCTTTCTTGGCTACAGGCCGTACCTTGATAGATGTGCAGAAAGGTGAACTTACTATGCGGGTGCAGGATCAGGATGTGACATTCAATGTATTCAAAGCGATGAAATTCCCTACAGAAGATAAGGAGTGCTTAAAAGTGGATTTGATTAATTCTGCGGTTACTTCAGAACTTGATCATATGCTAATGTCTGATGCATTAGAGAAGGCCTTAGTGGGGGATTTTGACAGTGATGATGAGGATGGCAATGAGCAACTACAATATCTAAATGCTTCTCCCTGGAGGTGAAAGCTAGACATGCCATTTAAATCTCTTGGTACTTCTGACCTCAAAAATGCTGAAGGAAAGCTCAAACCATCTATTGAGGAAGCACCTACCTTGGAGCTTAAACCATTACCTGAACACTTGAGGTATGTTTTTTTAGGTGATGCATCTACTTTACCTGTTATTATTGCATCTGACCTTTCAGGTAGTGAGGATGACAAGCTTTTAAGGATCTTGAGAGAATTCAAATCGGCTATCGGATGGACTATAGCAGACATCAAAGGGATCAGCCCTTCATACTGCATGCATAAGATTCTGCTAGAAGAGGGTAGTAAGCCGACTGTTGAGCAACAACGCAGACTTAATCCTATCATGAAAGAAGTGGTGAAGAAAGAAATTCTAAAGTGGCTGGATGCAGGAATCATCTATCCTATTTCTGACAGTTCTTGGGTGAGCCTCGTGCAATGTGTACCTAAGAAAGGAGGTATTACTATAGTAGCATATGAGAAGAATGAGCTTATACCCACTCGAACAGTCACAGGATGGAGGGTATGCATGGACTACAAAAAGTTGAACAAGGCCGCGAGGAAGGATCACTTCCCTCTTCCATTTATTGATCAAATGCTTGACAGGTTGGCCGGTCATGAGTATTATTGTCTTCTGGATGGTTATTCGGGGTATAATCAGATATGTATTACACCAGAGGACCAAGAAAAGACTACCTTCACTTGTCCATTTGGCACATTTGCTTTTCGCAGAGTTTCGTTTGGCTTATGTGGCGCACCGGCCACTTTTCAGAGATGTATGATGGCTATCTTCTCTGATATGATTGGAAATAATGTCGAGGTGTTCATGGACGACTTCTCCGTCTTTGGACATTCGTATGATGAATGTTTGAATAATCTTCATGCAGTACTCAAAAGGTGTGTGGAAACTAATTTGGTGCTCAATTGGGAAAAATGTCACTTTATGGTGCGTGAAAGCATTATTCTTGGGCATAAGGTCTCTACCAAGGGTCTTGAGGTGGACAAAGCCAAGGTGGGAGTCATTGAAAATCTTCCACCACCTATTTCTGTGAAAGGAATCCGTAGTTTTCTTGGTCATGCGGGTTTTTATCGGTATTTCGTCAAGGACTTTTCGAAGATATCTAAGCCGTTGTGCAACTTGCTTGAGAAGGATGTGCCTTTTAAATTTGATGATGAATGCTTGACGGTATTCAAGACTCTCAAGAAGAGTTTGATAACCGCACCAGTTATTACAATACCTGATTGGACAGAGCCTTTTGAGATGATGTGTGATGCAAGTGATTATGCGGTGGGTGCAGTTCTTGGGCAGCGCAAGAATAATCTCTTTCATATGGTCTACTATGCTAGCAAGACCTTAAATAGAGCTCAAATGAACTACACCACTACTGAGAAGGAGCTCTTGGCTATAGTCTTTGATTTCGAAAAATTTCGATCTTATTTGCTTGGGACAAAGGTGACAGTATTCACTGATCATGCGGCCATTCGCTATTTGGTTTCCAAGAAAGATTCGAAGCCTAGACTCATTCGTTGGGTGCTCTTGCTACAGGAATTTGAATTCGAGATAAAGGATCGAAAAGGTACTGAGAATCAAGTAGCTGACCATCTCTCTAGATTGGAGAATCCCGAGTCTACTTCAGATGATAAGACATTGATCAACGAATCTTTTCCGGATGAGCAGTTGTTCGCAGTTCAGGAGGAAGAGCCATGGTTCGCAGATATTGTGAATTATCTTGTCAACAATATAATGCCTCCTAATTTGACCACAGCTCAAAAGAAGAAGTTTATGCATGAGGTGAAGTGGTATATGTGGGATGAATCGTATTTATTTAGACAGGGAGTTGACCGGATCATCAGGAGATGTATCCCATTCTGTGAGATGGAAGGGATATTACGAGACTGCCACTCCACAGTTTATGGTGGACATTATGGTGGTGAGAAGACGGCAGCTTCTATTCTGCAAGCAGGTTTTTTCTGGCCTACTTTGTTTAAGGATGCTCATCAGTTCGTTTTAAGGTGTGATCGTTGCCAAAGAGTGGGGAATCTTACAAGGAAGGATGAGATGTCGTTAAATGTGATACTTGAAGTCGAGGTCTTTGATGTTTGGGGAATCGATTTCATGGGGCCTTTTGTCTCATCCTGCAATAATCAGTACATCTTGCTGGCAGTCGATTATGTCTCAAAATGGGTAGAAGTCAAAGCTTTATCGATGAATGATGCAAAGGTAGTGTTGAATTTTCTTCATAAGCATATTTTCACAAGGTTTGGAACGCAACGAGTAATCATAAGTGATGAAGGGTCGCATTTCTGCAACCGTAAGTTCACTTCTATGATGCAGCGCTACAATGTGAATCATCGTGTTGCAACTGCCTATCATCCACAAACGAATGGTCAAGCGGAAGTGTCTAATAGAGAGATCAAGCGCATTTTAGAGAAGGTTGTTTGTCCGTCAAGGAAGGATTGGTCTTTAAAGCTCGATGAAGCTGTGTGGGCTTATAGAACAGTATATAAGACTCCACTTGGGATGTCCCCATTTCAACTTGTGTATGGTAAGGGATGTCATTTACCTGCGGAACTTGAGCATTAGGCTTATTGGGCATTGAAGAAGTTGAACCTGGATCTAGATGCAGCTGGAAAGAAGCGAATGCTTCAGCTAAATGAAATTGATGAATTTCGACTCCAAGTGCACGAAAACAACAAAATGTACAAGGAAAAAGTGAAAAGGTGGCACGATAGGAAGTTACATCCTAAGTTATTTGTGCCGGGACAGCAAGTTCTTTTATTCAACTCTCATCTCCGACTTTTTCCTGGGAAGTTGAAATCAAGGTGGTCTGGACCTTTTATTGTCAAAACTGTGTATCCACATGGAGCGGTGGAGATTTTTGAGAATGATCCGGACCAAGCATTCAAGGTTAATGGTCAGCGATTGAAGCATTACTATGGGGACACGGCAAATCGGGAAGTGGTTAGTGCCGTTTTATTATCAACTTGATTGAGGTACGTTACGTCAAGCTAATGACGAAAAAGAAGCGCTTCTTGGGAGGCAACCCATGATTTGTTGTTATAGGAACCCTTAGAAGTTAGTAACCTATCCAAAACCACAAGAAATCCGAAAAATAGGGCAAGGAAAAAAAAATTCCAGAAGACCCCTCAGCACCCGCTCAGCTCTGCTGAAAGACCGCTCAGCAAGCTGAGTGCCCGCTCAGCTTTGCTGAGCGACCGCTCAGGGCCCGACTGGAAGAAATTTTTTAAGTCCTATAAAAATCTAAAAAAAATCTGAAAAAAAAACAAAACATAGCCCCATTACCCACGACCTATTTCCCCATTATCCCATGTTTTTAACCCTCAAACCCACTCGTAATCAAATTTTACCCTAATCTATACCCTATATATACATACACCTATTCTATATACTCCCCATACACTTTCAAACCTTAAACTCTCTCCCATATTCAAAAACACAAATCTTAAACACTTCTTCTCAGTTTCGATGGCACCCAAGAGATGCAGGACTATTGATAGCAGCAGCACTGTCCCTACTGTTGATTCGTCGAGGGGTACTGTTGCGAGGCCTCGGTTGTTTGATAGGGCTGCTGAGGAGGAATATACTAGGCTTCTGGGTAAGTCGATTTTGAAGGAGAGGGGGTTCTTACCATCGGGGAGGGATGGTGAGTTGTTGCCTATGATTGCTGAGAAGGATTGGATTACTTTCTGTGAGTCTCCTGAAGCAGTTCCGATGAGCGTAGTTCGCGAGTTCTATGCAATCGCGAAGGCTGAAAAGAATGGGTATTCTGTTATTCGGGGGATGACGGTGGATTATCACCCTGCGGCGATTCGCCGTGTGATTGGGCAGCGACAGAGGAAGCCCACGGAGGAGAATTGGAACGAGAAGAATGCTGAGGATTTTGACTTGGATTTGATTTGTTCTACTCTCTGTAGGCTGGGCACAGTTTGGACCTTCAAGACTGGGACTAACGAGTATCGCCACTTTTCGGCGATTGTGATGAATAGGTATGCCCGTGCATGGAATACTTTTATTTGCGACAATATTCTGCCTACTTCACATGCACATGAGGTCACAGTTGAGAGAGCACAGTTGTTAGGGGGAATTTTGAATGAGGAGTACTATGTGGACCTTGGTGAGTTCATCTACCAAGGAATTCTAAAGTTTTTGAGGGGAGCTAAGCACATGAACATCCCTTATGCATCCACGGTTACAAAGCTTTGCCGAGCAGTGGGAGTTCAGTGGCCGTCTCACGAGCAGTTGCAGTTGTCGGCCGCTCCTATTGACTCCGGGACTCTGCATACGATGCAGGAGTGGACTGGTGGAGAGCCCGAGGAGCATGGGCTAGGTTATCGTCCTCCAGGAGGGCGTCCAGCATGAGGTGCTACCATGGCGAGGCCAAAGCGAGATGAGGCTGGTTCTTCTAGAGCTCAGGAGGGTGCTGGGATGGCTGATGCCCAGTATAGGAGGCTGTCGAGGAGGATGGATGCTATGTACGAGATGCAGAGCAGGTTTGCTCATGAGCTCACCCTTGCGCTTGGGACTGCTTTTAGAGGCCTTGGAGCTGACATCTAGTGGCCAGTTTTTGGTGAGGACTCTGCATATCCGCCTCCTGATACACCACCCTCTGAGGGTGATGATGATAATGATCTCTCCGAGTAGGTATACCCTGTGTTCCTTTCTACTACCTTCACTGGGGTCAATGAAGATTTTAAGTTTGGGGGTGGTAGTTAAGGAATATTTTGTGTGTGTCATATAGTTACATATTCATGATAGTTTAGTTCATATAGCTGCATATTTTTTGCCATATAGTTTTTTTATTTATAGCTTTATTTTTCATGCCATGTAGCTCATGCATATACCATGATCCCTTTTGCGCTGATTTACCTATTAATTTGTGGTATTGATGCGAGTGTAGTGATAGCGTTAAAGTGATGTTGAGTCTTGTAGGTTGATATGCATGCTAGAAACATTTGTAATTTGGCTAAGTCTTAGAGTATGCTTAAGGACTAGATTGTTGTTATGGTTTGATGGTTTTTAAGGTTAATCTATTGATTATGCTTAGAATTTTATAATAGGTAGGTTCTTAGTGATAAAAGGCATGAAAAGAAAAATTGGAGTAAAAAATGGAATTCATTGCTAATTGTGGCTAGGCGTCAAATGGCTAGTAGCCGGCTCGTATTTTTATGCGAGTAGTCTAGGGTTGAGCAAGATGGAGCGAAACGCACTTGCTCAGAAATTTTGAAAAAAAATAGAAGAAAAAAAGAAGAAAAAAAATAAAAAAAGAAGAAAAGAAAAGAAAAGAAAAATAGAGAGTTAATGCATAATTGATCACGAGTGGGCTCTTCGAGTTATTAAGTTCTTAGGGGACTTTGTGCCTAGTGACCTAAGGCTTTTATAGTCTGGGATCCGCTAACCTAACGCTTGCTACATGGATACATTGCATAAGTCTTTTGTGGACCTCACTCATTACATAGTCAAATAAGCATTTGTTTGTTATAAATAAAAACATGATTCCGTAATAAGCTCAAGAAATCTTGAAGTGTTATAAGTCATTTTGTGCCTAGAATTTTATTCTTCGTATAATCATGTGATTACCTTGAGGATAGTCGAGTTATAGTAATTGATCTAGTTTCGAAGCATATCTGTTAAGCATTCGCACACACCACATTTCCGGCTGTATGTTAGTTTGCATGGTTTGATTGATCTTTATTCACCTAACTGCATTTGTTGAAATATCGTAAGTTGGTTGGTTTGGTCGTAGTAAGGGGGATCGCTGCATTTCATATAGATTGCATTCATGCATGTTTTTGTTTTGTTTTTGAGTCTGTGACGCTTGAGGACAAGCATCGATTTAAGTTTGGGGGTGTGATAAGTGGCATTTTATACCACTCAGAATGTCTTATAATGGCTTGAATTGATGTCTTGAAATCAAGTATTTTGTGTATTTGATGCGTTTTTCTAGTATTTGTGCATTTCAGGGTATTAATTACATTTCGGGAGAGATTTCATCAATAATAAGCCTTGGCATGTGTTTAGCATTGTGAGCGGGAAGATAGGAGCAGATTGCAGCGAAGAAATGGGAGAAAAACAGAGCAGTTTCCAGTAGGGAGCTGAGCGCCTGCTCAGGAATGCTGAGCGGCCGCACAGGGACGGGAAATCAAAATTAATATTTTAGACTCCTGATTCTATTTAACTTCCAACTTCTGAGTTAGCTGGGCTTTATGGGACTCCTTTATAAGTAGATTTCAGAGACGTTTCAAAAAGGTTGGATCGTGATATTAATCGAAGAGCAAGGAAATAAGGAAGAAGACCGTTTTAGCACACCGCAACGAAGAGGAAGCATATTTTCTTGTGATCCTTTATTTCATTGTAACGTTGGATGCTAGTTTTCTTACTTTGAACCTATATACTCTTGTGACATACTCTGGTTTAATATAATTAGTTTTAATTATTATTCTTGTGTGTTATTATCATGTTTTCATATGAACCCATGATGACGATGAGTGCTATCATGGGCTAAACGTGATCATGGGGTCGTAACGGATTTACTATGGAATTATTTAGTTAGTTGTTTAATACCTTAGTGTGTGATGATTGTATGATATCTAGTATTGGTTGTGCTTAATCATCTTATGTGCGTCGCGAACATATAAGATAGGGTGTTAATCTCTTGTGAAGCTACGGTGGATCTTGAGATTTAGAACTTGCCATGCTAGCATAGGTTCGTGTATGAGTATACATGATTAGTGGGTAACTCTAACCGTTTTATTCGCCCTGTGTAATCAAAAAGAATAACTTGTGCTTAAATCGTTATGTTGTCAATTTCTGTAGACATATAGGGACTCAACATAATTGATGCCTATTCAACTTCTATCTTAATTGTGGATGTTTGGTAGAATGGTATTGGTACAATGAAAGTTGGCTTTTATCAGTTTCGTGTTATTCGATTAATATCATCACTGTTGCATGCTATGGGTAATAACAATGACTATTGAAGGAAGTAGTAATGAAGTTATGATCTCATGAGTGTTTTAATATTGTTAGTTCAAGTGTTAATTAAGTGCTTAATTCTCGTAGTTAATTGTAGTTAATAATTAGTTAATTAAATCTGAGTGTTATTGTCTTAACATTGAGAAGTAATCATACATTGGTGAGTGAGTTTAATTGAACATAATTAGTCTGAGTCTCTGTGGGAATGAACTAGAAAGTATTATATATTACTTGTGAACGCGTATACTTGCGTGTGTTATTAGCGCGTGTTTTCGCCCTAACAGATGTCCACTCTACAAAATTGTTACGAACGCGAAAGAGATAATTGGGACAGAGAGACCCTGTGACGACTGCGCCACGCAAGGACCCAAGATTTAATTAACGCGACTATTTCCCAAGATATTTTGCGAAAAAGGACGGACAGAGGAATGACTTAGAGTTCTCAAATAGACAAGTAGAATGAGAGGACTATCCTGACCATTGAAGATATGTCTAGCGGCTTACTTTTGTTTTTGGAACGGTTTGGTGAATCGCTTATTGTTGACAGATAATTCGTGTAGATGTACTTACCATGCTAGCATACGAAAAATAGTCGCCGATATTCCTTACGAAGGACAAGGTGGAAGAATGAAGGATGTCATTGTCAGAGCTGATAGAAGGTAAAGAAGATCGTACACGCCCTATAAAGGCCACTGGTAGCAGATACCAATAAACGTGAATACGTCTAAGGCGCTAGCGAGAATAACAAGTACGACCCAGAAGGTATCGTAGTACTATAGATATTATACGGGGAATAATTAAAGAAGTTCGACCGATGACAGAAGCTGAACGTTCCACGATCCTAAAACGTGTCAATCAATTGCGTATGAAATGGTGCTTCCTTCGAGATGGCAACGGGACGATGATGTGCCTTACATTACTACAGCAAGAAATGTTAAATCTGACACTAAGCGTGTAACAGGAGACGAACGTGTTGAAATGTGACGAGAACTTCTTACATAAAATAATAGACAGAGATGATGCGCCAAAATGGGAAAACGTTAAGGAACGAAACTCTAGCACTAGTAGGAGCGATGAAGGGAGACATAAATTAGTTGAACGATGATTCCAAACACTAGAAGATGTGTTAATCGTCCATGTTATCAATTTTTTTAGGGAGATGAAGTGACCAGTTGACGTTAATCGAATTACCGATAATAACGAGTTATCATGCGAGCATTGGAATGGCTACAAAGCTTTGTACGGAAGAAAAAATCATTCTCTCTTAGGTTGGAAAGAAATTGGTAAGCGGAGGATACTGGACCATAGTTGAGTCAACAGACCAAAGGAATTCCTAGAACTTATCAGAACCGGGCTAGTGGCAGCCCAAAATGAACAATCGAGATACGCGGACCAGAACTATAAAGACAGAAAGTACGAAGTAACTGACCAGGTATTGTTGAAAGTACCTCCCGAGGAGGGAGTAATGAGATTCAAAAGGGAAAGAAATGTTGAACCCAAGATTTATTTGACCAGTTGGAGAATTAAAGGACCAAGAAAGTTGACTTATAAATTAGCACCATCGTCGAACGGTTGCCAAGTTATAACGAATACCACAAATCAAGGTTAGGAAATTTAACCGTCAAAGCCAGACATATGATTGAAAATGAGCTAATAAACTCGTAGCCAAACTTAGCGTACATCGAGTAACGTGTAGAGGTCATAAGATTACAGGGACGAGTACCCGAAAATATATTGGATGGATGAGTGGAAATTTTACGAAGAGATCAAATACTACTAGGTCAACGTGAGAACTCGAGGTTGTCTTGCAAGAAGCATATCCCTACCTATTTCTGAACTGATTCCGAGACGGAATCCTTTTAAGGGGGGAAGACTGTAAGAACCCAAATTTTTGACATCGATAACAGACCTTTATGGATAGTAATATAATAACTTGAATTTTTGAAATCTTGTAAAATGCTAAATGAATGTTAACCCTGACAGACGGGAAAAACTTTTTAGCCCACACTATGTTGTGCATGAGAAAATGAGATTCGAAGTTGATATTATGATTATACGTACCAAATGAGTGTATATAAACGCTATTAGTTTTTGAAGAAAATGAACTTTGAAAAACGATCATATTTACGAATCATCGAGGATTACGGGAATCACAATATAATTACGAATTTAAAACCCTACGTATTTATATCCAAGTATGATAATTCAAAATATAGGGAATAAATACGAAAGGAATTACGTCGCGAACCATTTACAAGAAAGTATTACGAAAATGTTTAAACGACCGAGCGAACGCGTAAACGATTAAATAAAACGTAACGCACTAACTAACCATGGTAGGAAAGTAACCATGGTTAATTTATCAAATAGTGGGCTAAGGTATAGGATGGTCAACCAAGGGCTAGAGAATAGTAAGCTAAATGGCTAAGCTAATTAGGTTAGCTTGTAAACTAGGTTGCCTAGCTAGATTTGTCCAAGGATTTGGAAACAAGAATAAATGCTAGAATATATACTAGAGAATAAAGATCAATTACAAGCTACCACATGAATTATTTCCAAGAAGAAACCACAAAAACTCTCTCCCTCTCCCATATACCTTCCATTCGGCCCTTTCCTTTAAAACAAGGAAATCAATTTCAAATCTTCAAGCTCTAGCCATGGATAAATCCTCCCATTAATTCCCAAGCTTCCTACCAACCAAACTAAGGTAAGATAAATCTTTGAGCTCTTTTTATCAAGGTTTGATGGGTGAAATAAATTCAACAAAGATGATAGTGAATAGTGTGAATAGTAACTCTTCTTTAGTTTCTTAATTTTGATGGTTGTTTTAGGTTCCAAAAACCATACTAAGCACTCCCAAGACTTCACCATCATGAAGAAAACATCTCAAGCTCTCAAGAAAGGTAAAAATATTTTACCCAACTTTATTTAAGATTTAAGTTCAAGATCCTTTTAGTATGTAGTTGTAAACATAGTTTGGTGGGAGTATTGTGGTAATCTTAATGTTTAGCCGAGTAGATTTAAGGATGATTGTTGTTACCTCAATAACATGATGTTCTTAAGATTATTTAGTGTGTTGATGATGATATGTTGATTTTTGGTGGTAGTATAATGATTTAAGGCATAAACAAAACTCCGATCATAACCCGTAATCTCGTTAAAACGAACAAAACGTAACTTTAAGTTTCTGCAGAAAGTCCCGAAGATGTAAACTGTATTTTCTTGAAAACTAAATATTTATTATGATATAAAATGTTTTAAGGATCGTTTAGGCACTTGAATCGCTTGATTCTGATTTACGGATCAAAAGTTATGGCCCTTTTACTAAAAGTGATTTATGCGATAAAAACTGCTACAAATTACGAACTTTGAAAATATAAAGGATTGACTTAAAAATGTTCATAAATCATGAACAATTTACAGAGAGTATTAAATTGAGTTTTCTAACTTCCATAAAGATTTCAAATGAAAATAATGATTTTTCAATTTTATAAAAATATCGGAGCCGATACCGCGTGATTAGAAACTGTAGAATCCATAAGCAGAGCCGCCGACGAAAATGAAAATGGACTTAAGATACTTTGAAAAAGGAAGCGACCATAATGTGAATAAGGACTTAAAAAAATAATAAGGATAATATAGGTTGAGAGGGTGCATAATGATTAGCGCATGAGTGCGGGTAGCCGTAAATTAGAACGGGACCTAACAAAATGACTTGTGTTTATGATTATAGATTTCTGAGCGGAACCTAGAGCATCCTCCACCTCAAGATACTCAGGCAAGTTTTCAAACCCTACCTTTTTAGAACTGTTGTGTTGTGATTGCTTTTAAATACTGCAATATATGCATGATAAATGTTTTACGGCGATTTATAAATTATTATATATTGAATCACAAGATATGATGATTTTGGTATAATAAAGTACCAGATTTGAAACGATATATTTAGACCGAGGATTGGTCGGTGTAAGGTTATAAATCCCAGAAGTATTCCGGAGTTGTTATATTTGAGAAATGTTAACGCTAGAGAGTAGCGTGTTGTAAATTATGGACCGAGAGTCGGTCGGTATGTAAAATATAGTAAACACCCAGGAATCGTCCAGGGGATGTTTTGGACGATCGAAAGTCCGTATTTATTTTATTCCAAAGGACTCGATGTCCACTTGCAAATTATTAAATACCTCGAATTTATTTCAAACGATTTCCAAAGATCGTATTCCCTCAACTATATTTAATCACTCAAACAATGAATATTATTTCAGATATTCATTTTTAATAGGAGAAATATACTCCAACAATTATTTGTTCTAAACTCGATTACTTATATCTACCAAAGATTACTTTAACTACTTAAACATAAATAAGTTGAGGAATATTGTTTCAATATTCTTTTAAAAGTAAACTCATTCGAGGTTTAATTATTTATCGATTATCATTTAATTAATTATAATTTATTAAAGGGTTTATTTATGATTTAAAATTATAGAACCTGATTTAAAATACTTTCTGATTTTCGGAAAATCATTCGAATAATTCCAGATCGTCGAATAATATTATCTCGACTTATTTTTATATTTTGAATATAGTTTCAAAGAGAAACTCCCCCCTTATTTAATTATCTGTTGACAACGGTCAACTCACATCCTTAGTACTTCCTCCGAAAACTTTCGGAAGTACATATATATATATATATATGAAGTAAGGCTATGCCTATCAAAAAGAAAAACCTTGGGGGAACTTCGATGTGGTTCGAGTTCTCGAGTTATGATAGGATTTCCTAAAGGACAAGGGAGGGGTAGGATCCAAGTACTTCGGGTATTGGATAGACTACTGGTACCGTAGGAGACGGTACAATATGTACCTAAGGACCTGCGAAGTGTGTGTATACCCGAAATGAGGACACATAGCCTGTATGCGGCAAGGGTGATAACCGGGATACGAAGGTGTCGTCCTTCTACTAGTAGAAAAGGTTACTTTTATCGTAGTACGACTGATCATCGTATGCAGTGGCTCCAATGAATGTCCTATTCTTTCAATTGGAATTGTGATGCAATATCGTAACCCAAGCCTAGGTGCTGGGTTTACGATTAAGGTATTCGCAGGTTAATAAAATCTATCAAAGGATTGTTATCGTAAAAGGTGTGTATCACGAAGGGAAACTATTTTCGAATAAAATGTAATTTTAAAATATGATGTTTTACGTGAGTTTATCATACAGTCATTTTCATACTGTAAATTATTATGTTGGGCATTATAGCTCACTCTTGATTTCTTTTAAATGACACAACATAACAGATAACCAGTATGCCGGTATGGGACTTAGTCGCTTGCAGTCATGGGGAGGATCCCTGGAAGCTTTGCCCCAGGTGTGCCAGAGTATCAGATAGGTATAAGATATCAGTCATAAGTATTGTAACTTCATGTAGAGGTTATGAATAATTATTTGAGATCCTGTAAGTACATTTGAGTTTTAATAATAGATGATACTTGTTGTACGTCATTTCTAAGGCTATAACTTGTGAGTGTGTGAGATTGGGGGTCTGTGATATGGAATTATTGGATTATTGAGTTAATGCAGGTTACACATGATTGAAGAATTGCGTGACGACCCAGATTCCTGACCCCGGATTTGGGGGCGTTACAACATGTCAGGCAAAGGCTAGATAATGATGTACTAGGTTGTTCATGACATCATCTGCAACTTCTATGTCTTTAACTAACAAGATTGTTTTCATCATACAGATTTCTAACATAGCTAATAGATGTGAGAAAATTGTAAAGATTAGGAAGAAGTACACCAAAAAAACTGCAACCGAGGCAGATGATAGTGCTGAGGAAGAAGCAAACCTTTATGTCATCAGGATCAACATCCAACTGTGATAAATGAGGTGCAAGACTTGATACATACAACTGACATTGAGGCACCAAATAGTGATCCAAGTGCACATATTGGGGGCAGCCAAGGTGGAATCTTCAAGACAAAGAAGGCAGATGTCAAGGTGAAGAACACAATGCTTAGAATTTAGCCCAAGGAAGGCAATAAAAAAAATGAAGTTACCACTAGCAGGGAAAATATCCTAGAAAGAAGAAGAGAAATGCAGGCCAGATTGAAAGAAAATCTAGTTTGGAAAATTTAGCTATTACTTTGGAAGATTTATTGTCTAGAACTTTGAATTTTGGTTATGAACCATTGCGGGTATTATGTGAACCCAAAATCTTAAATTATGAAGCCTTGTAGGCCCTTGTCCTATGGCCACTATTTGGTTTTGATTTATGAACCTTGTGGTCACTATTTTGGTTGTCGTTTGGCCGCTTTTTAGGGTAAAAAAACATTATGATTATGAAGCCTTGTAGATTTATGACGTTATTAATGGTTGTGTTCAATATTTACGCAAGCTTGTCGCTATTTTAGATTGTGATGGCTAATTTATGCAAGGATATATGTTTAACACATTCATAACATAACCATAAAATACAAGTCTAATTCTTTAGTACTAGGCTGTCAATCAGCAGTAAAACAAACACTTGCAAACAAACCTTCAAAGTTTAGCAATAAGGAAAATTACAGATTTTAAGAAAATAAAAGACAACAAGCTAAAAGGCATAGTACAGATCTATGCCTATGTTTAATTGATATTTAACAAAAGATTTGCCCTAAAAAAACAACCAACAAAGCATCAGGGAAAAAGGTCGTCGTCGTCCTCAATGTCACCAGCACTGTCATCATGCATCGTGTACACGGCCAAGTTCATCAGTAGGGAGACAAAGGCAAACATTCCAACTAATGTAGCATGTTGCTTCTTCTTTACTTTCGCCATCTCGACTTCATACTGTTAGGTCCAAATATACATACATAGGGGGGGTGAATGTATGTTTTTCATTAATTAATTAAAGCGGAAAATAAACCTCCAAAATGAAATAAACAAACACTAAGATTCACGGAATAATTTTTTTTATTAAGAAATTAAACCGTAAAGGTTTGCTTACAACTCCGAATATAAATAATTCAAAGCACAAATATAGAGAGAACCAAAATAATAGCAATCAATTTGGGGTTCTATCTATCACTCTAAAAATTCAAAACTTCTATCAAAAGATATTAAATACAATCAAGAGAGTTTTAAATAATGAGTGTTACAAGTTTATAAAGCTTTAATGGTGTGAAATAAATTGGGCAGCACTTTTCTCCTTAATTTCAATAAATGAAATCAACCCACTCTACAAGAAAAATTCTGAAGAGCTTTAACGGTGTTTTGCTGAGAAGTGTATTTCCAATATGCTCTAAATTTGGTTTTATAGTGGTAGAATTGTAGGAAAGATAAAGTGACTACGTGGATAATTTTTATCCATGTATTTGAAGTGGCACAACTTGCAAGGTTAATTCTGTGGTGATCAAGTGTGTCTGTGGCGACCAAGAAATATTAGCTATTTATTTATAGCCGCCTTTCCCTTAAATAATTTCTTTTCTATGGCGACCACTTCCAAAATCTCTGTGGCGACAGGTGATCACTGCAGTACTTCTCGAATCAAACAATCAGACAAGCAGGCCGGAATGACTGTGTTGCATGCAGCAACTACCCAGCAGAGGATTCGCCAGACGTGTAAAACACGCGCGAGAAAAAGAAAAAGGCAGCCGCCTTTTGGTTTTTTATTTGCTTTGAATTTTCTCCTCTATGGCGACTACAAATAGAAGAGAGTAGTAGCATTGTGCTAGTTAATAAAAGTATTGTACCATCCACTTTCTTTATTCAAGCTCGAACAGAAACAGTCACATGCATGTACAGACAGGCTGGTACTTAGCATAAACGAAACGCGCCTGGAGGTGGGAGAGCAGTCCACACAGGAGAAGTAAAGCAGGGAAGCTCCGTGCGTGCTGCTCACACGCGTGAAGCGCGGCTGGATGAACCTGAAGGATGACCTGCCAATTTGCTTTTCTTTTGATTTGCACTGATTCATTTCTTTTGCTTTGCACCTCAACACAAAACTAATTTCTTTTGCTATTAAACACCCGAGTACATCAAATAAACTAGGCTGAATTTATTGTGATTTTTGCTTCTCCCTTGCAAACACAGCCATCCTGATTTCTTTTTATTTCACATAATTTTAATTTACCAAAATTAAATATTGATATTAAATTAAATAAATAAATTTTTTGACATTTATTTATTCATTTAAAAAAAATCAATTTTTAATTTATTTATTTATTCTAAAATTAAATAAATAATTGAATGAATTTCCATTTATTCATTTAATAAGAAATCAGTCATTGATTTAAAAATAAATCCAGTAAATCCTCGAGTTGTACTCCACTGTATCTGCAGGCCTTCTAATCTCCTTGTTTTTGTACCTTAAAATATTTCCATATTCCTCGAGTACAAAAACCACTTAACAGTGTTCCTAAAAATAATACCGCGGTCCCTTTCACGGATCACTGACGTCTCGTGCACGGATCTGGTTCACAGATGACTAGTTCCACTCTCAAGCCTTCGTATATACCCGTATAAACCACTGTTAAGTCTTCTACCAAATATAACCAACTACACTAGGAATCCTTGAGGTCTTCACACTGATTCTGATAACTGCTTCGAATGACTCCAACCTTATTACTCCGATGCCTGAACATATTAATGAACTTTATACGGATCGTTGTTGTCGTCTTCTTCACTGCAGCTAACAAAACCTTTTGTGCATATACTCAATATCCAATCTGTACTGATTCCAGTGAAATATAGATTATTTCAAAGTCTTTGTTCTATGTTGAGTTATCTAAACCAGTATTATTGAGATAAACATACAGCTTCAATCTTGCTCAACAATCTCCCCCTATTTGACTGTTACACCTGACGGTCAAATAATAATGGAGAAGCAACAGTTTGGAGGATAACTCAACTAACCTTATCCAAAAATCTTCAATCAGCTTTCAGCTTTCAGTCCTGGACTTGGAAATAATACTATCTTATATCTATCACATCTTCTATAAGCATTCAGCTTCAGCAGAGAACATATTCTTCTCTCCCTTATGTAAAGTTACAGATAGATACGTCTTCCAAATACTGTCTTCAATAATCTTTAGATCTTCCCATAAAGCACATAGAAAACATTTTGGAATCCATAACCAAAGCCCAATAATCTCTCCTCCTAAGATGAAGAACTCCTTCCTTAGTACAAAGAAATCCCTCTTCTTAGTTACAGAAAGACTATTAGTCCATAATCTCTTTATAATCTATCCCCCTTAGTTGAGTAATCCTTCAAAATGTATTTAGAGTAAGGCCTTAGGATCAACCAACCAAGTGAAGAGACTATTTGGTAACCATTACTCACAGTGCAAGTGTGTGATTTATGTTTAGTGATCTCACATTGTGTTTCACTCCATTCTACACTCAAGTGTTTGTCACTCAGTCTCACAGTGTGTCACTCACTCAAAGCTCCAAACATCCAAGTGTACCTGCGAGAAAATCCTTTTCATAGAAAAGTTGCCTTCCACCTTCAAGGATGGAAACTCTCAGTCAAGAGATTCAGAAATGTTCCTTCTGAGAGGGGAAATTAGGATTCTTTTAAATGGCAGAATTCCTGATATCCCTCAACTTCCATGAAGAAGTATACCTTATAAACTCGTCTGTTGATATCTGAGTCCTCATTTACAAGTTGCTATTTTGACTAAGTCAAAATCATATCCAGATTTGAATTACGGGAAGATAACCAATGATCAATGATATGCTATTAGGGATCAAAGATTTATTCTGAAGTCTGTGAGGACTTATCAAAGTAACCAACCAAGATCATATGTTCTTATTGAAAATCAGAGATAATGATTAGAACATGATCCAGATTTCAACCTATTGCCATTGACCTTGATATGATTTAACAATGATTGTTGCGTCAATACATTCCTTGTGTGTGTGAATCTCACATGTGCATTGGAAATATTTTAACCAAGAGGTAGTGACTCTTATACAGATGCCCTAGCTGATAGGCAAATTTTCAATAGATAACATTCTGTTGGGAGAATGTACCTAGTAACTATTTAAATACCTTTTTTAGCTCTATATCCTTTTGAGAGAATACAGATGGGCTTACAGATGTCTCAGGTTGTAGATACTTCACTTCTTTGTGAGAGACAGAGCTGTAGGGTTGACCTTTCCTCCCTTATGTGGTGCTTCTTGGCACTATCTTCCTCCTTCTCAACACAACTCCAAAACCAAATGGTAATTTTTCCTGATCACTGAGTTGATATTTCAAGAAAAATAAGTGAATCAATGCAAAATATGGGGGATGTATCAGAGTAAGGTAATGGAATATTGTTTGAGAGGTGTTTGGTTCTAATGACTTGGGATAGAACCTATGAGGTGTGATAGGCTCTTAGTCAGTTCCTAAAACCACTGAGAGTGTTGAAGATCACAAACATCCAAAGTACAATATCAGAGAGTTTGATGATCAAGAACAGAGTGATTTCAGAATCAGAGATTTATTACCTTTGCTTACCACAATATGGATTCATGAAGGGTGTCTCAGACGATCCTGCTTTCTGATTTTTTGACAATGCTTCTTAAACAAATCTTATCAACTCAAAACAATTCAAAGTTAGTCCAATACAGATCAATACTATAGAGGAAAGAGATGATTTTTAAGCTTATAAGACATGCATGAGGTAACCAGAGTATAAGGAATATATCAGGATCAAATATCCAGAACAAATTATAAGCATAGCAAGTTCATCAGAATTACACATAGGATCAACATGTATATCATGCAATCAATCATATCACAACTATTAATAGTTATGCTGCATATTTATTCTAGCACAAGACAAATAGAGTTATTCTAGCATGAACAGAAAATCAGAGTGACCAAGGAGTCTGTTGTCAGAGTTGCCTAGGGTCTGAAACTCAACAAACATACAGAATTACTCAGAAAACATGATACAATCACACATAATATAATCAGAGTACTCAAATTAGTTACACAGGATCTAAACCTATAAATCAGAGTTATAATGGGATCACAAAAGAGATTACAGGATCTAAACCCAATGTGCAAATAAAATGAGATGTGTGTGTGTATGATAAAATAAATATCAATATCAAAAGTGTTTGCATCAGAGTTAACATATAACATGTAAACATTCAAACAACTCATATATTGCATCAAAAACTCTAACTTACCACTAGCATATAACATGTAACACATAGTAATCAGTTAGCTTTAAAACAAGTTTACACACATGGATATATATAATGAATAGATATGTAAACTTACTTTCCCCTCAAAGCATCATCATCGGAGTAGTAAAGTTTACCTGCACCAAATTACATTTGTTGATTTCCAATTAATTCGACAAATTCAACATGCCAAGTTCACTAACCAACTTATTGAAGGTAACTTCATCAAGTGGCTTTGTGAAAATGTCTGTAATTTGGTCCGTTGTGGGAACATAATGAAGTTCCACAATTCCATTCGTTATATGCTCTCGAATGAAATGATACCTTATATCAATATGTTTGGTCCTTGAATGTTGAACAGGGTTGTTTGAGATTGCTATGGCACTTGTGTTGTCACAGTAGATAGGAATATTCTTCGAATCAAGTCCATAGTCTCGGAGTTGATTTCTCATCTAAAGAAGTTGAGAGCAGCAACTACCAGCAGCAATGTATTCAGCTTTAGCAGTAGATGTAGAAACTGAATGTTGCTTCTTGCTAAACCAAGAAACCAATTTTCTCCCAAGAAACTGACAGCTTCCTGAAGTACTCTTCCGATCAATCTTACAACCAGCATAATCAGAATCTATGTAGCCGATGAGATCAAAGCCCGTATCTTTAGGATACTAGATACCTAGATTAGGTGTACCATTCAGATATCTGAAAATTCTTTTAACGTCTATCATATGAGATTCCTTCGGATCAGCTTGAAACTGTGCACACAAGCATGTAGCAAACATAATATCTGGACGACTCGCAGTCAGGTAGAGTAATGATCCAATCATGCCTCAATAATAAGTGATGTCCACCATCTTACCAGACTTATCTTGATCAAGTTTTGTTGTAGTTGCCATCGGAGTCTTTGCAGGTGTTGAGTCTTCCAACTGATATTTCTTCAGAAGATCTCTGATGTACTTCGTTTGATAAATGAAGATACCATCTGATTTCTGACTCACTTGTAATCCAAGGAAGTAGCTCAACTCACCCATCAAACTCATCTCATACCTACTCTGCATAAGCTTAGCAAACCTTGCACAAAATGCATCATTCGTAGACCCAAATATAATGTCGTTAACATAAACTTGCACAAATATGGTATCATCTTTATGATTCTTATGAAATAGAGTCTTATCTATAACACCACTAGTGAAACCATTTTCAAGAAGAAATTCTGAGAGAGTGTCATACCATGTTCTCGGCGCTTGCTTTAGACCATAAAGAGCCTTGAAGAGAAAATAGACAAAATCTTCAAACTCATGATATATGAAACCAGGGGGTTGCTCCATATAGACCTCTTCTTCAAGCTCACCATTCAGGAAAGCACTTTTCACATCCATCTGATATACCTTGAAGTTTGAATGTGCTGTAAATGCTAAAAACATCCTGATGGCTTCAAGTCTAGCAACTGGTGCAAAGGTCTCATCATAGTCAATCCCTTCTTCTTGAGAGTATCGCTTAGAAACCAGTCTCGCCTTGTTCCTTATTACGATTCCATCTTCATCAAGCTTGTTTCTGAAAATCCATTTAGTGACCATCACTGATTTGTCTTTAGGTCTGGGTACAAGCTTCCACACTTTCTGTCGTTCGAACTGATTGAGTTCCTCTTGCATAGCAATTACCCAATCAGGATCTCCAAGAGCTTCATCTACTTTCTTTGGCTCCATTTGAGATAGAAACCCAAAATAGAAACATTTATGTATTATAGCTCTTCTAGTCTTGACTCCACTGTCAGGATTACTAAGTATCAAGTTCTGAGGGTGGTTTTTACTCCATACTCTATATCTTGGTAGACTAGCCCTTGATGACTCAGCATTTCCAGAGATGTGTTGAGTCTGAATACCGGATCCTTGTTCTTCTTCTTGTTCTGCTCCCCCTGAGTTGTTTCCAACTTGATCTACAGAATCTGAAGTTTGAGGACTGGCCCCTGAGATAGTGTGACTTGTCTCATGACCATTACCTTCAGAATCTGCATTAGAATTATGATCATCAGGATCATTGTCATTGTTGTCTGGAACAACGTCAGGTTCATCTTCTCCATCCGAAAGATCTACAACATCAAGATTATCACTGTCATCTTTCTTCTGAATACTTGGGAGCTTGGCTTCATCAAATGTTACATTAAAGCTTTCCATAACCTTTTGATCACTAATCACATACACCCTGTAAGCCTTTGACTCCAGAGAATAGCCCAGAAAGAGACCTTCTTCAGCTTTAGCATCAAACTTTCCAAGATGCCCATCGTCCTTAAGCACAAAGCACTTTCCTCCAAACACATGAAAGTATTTCACTGATGGTTTCTTGTTGGCCATTAACTCGTAAGGGGTCTTCTCATATATCTTGTTGATCAGGGTTCTGTTTTGGGTATAGCATGCAGTGTTAACTGCTTCAGCCCAAAAGTAAGTAGGAAGATTGGCTTCATTAAGCATAGTCCTTGCAGCTTCAACCAATGTTCGATTCTTCCTCTCAACCACTCCATTTTGTTGCGGAGTCCTTGATGCTGAAAACTATCTTGAGATGCCCTTCTCGACACAGAAATCATTCAGCTTTGCTTTTCTTAATTCTGTTCAATTATCTGATCTAATTGTTCGCACAGGCACTCCAGCTTCTAACTCAATCTTATTGATGTGATCAATAATCATATTAGGTGCTTCATCCTTTGAATGTAATAATAACACCCACGTGTATCTGGAATAGTCATCAACAATCACTAAGCCATATTTCTTTCTTGACATAGACATGATGTTGACAGGACCAAAAAAATCCATGTGAATGAGTTATAGTGGTTCAGTGATGCCAGTCATTGTCTTCTTCTTGTGGGATGCCCTCTTTAACTTTCCCTTCTCACATGCTTCACAAAGTCCATCTGGACTGAATTCCATCTCGGGCAATCCTCTAACCAATTCCCTCTTAACCAAAGAATTCCTGGTCTTGAAGTTTAAGTGGGTGAGCTTCTTATGTCATAACCAACTTTCATCTGGAGAGGTTTTACTATAGAAACACATTACTTGACCATCTGTAGAATTCTAGTCTGCTACGAACAAATCACCCTTTCTAACTCCATTGAGAGTCAGCTTCTCATTCTTCTGATTAGAGATTAAACACTTCTCCTTCTTGAACAACACTTCACATCCTTTATCACAGAATTGACTGATATTGAGAATATTGTGCATAAAACCTTCAAACAGAGAGATTTCTTCAATGATGACATTGCCAATTTCCAAACAGCCATATCCCGTAGTATAACCTTTGTTGTCATCTCCAAAAGTAACCACTGGACCAGCTTTCTCAACCACCTTTGATAGCAGGGCTTTATCTCCAGTCATATGCCTTGAACATTCACTGTCCAGAATCCACATGACCTTCTTCTGCTTTATGCCCTGAAAACAAAAGTGATTAAGTTTTCTTTGGTACCCAAAATACGTTGGGTCCAGAAGACTTAGAAGCATTTGAATATATAACATTTCTCTTCACATAATTGATAGGCTTAACAATTTTTGCTTTATCATTGACTGTTTCCTTGTCACTTTCAGAAGCACTAATAGACTTGCTCTTGGGCTTGGTGACAGGTGCCACTTTCCTATCTTTAGGAGGGCTTACAGTCTTTGATCTACCAGTGTTCTTACTAACATGCTTATCATGATCATGATATATATTATGTGAGTGTGTGGAATCAAGATAAGTGTGCATGAAAGATACTACACATGGCATGCAAACAGATTTATTACACTTAAGAAACTTTAGGCATGTTAGGCATGTTATGCACATAAGCATTCTTAACATTGTCTACTTTAACCTTTCTACAAACATGAGTAAGGTGACCAGCAGAACCACAGTTGTTGCATAACTTCCTAGGGCCATTAGTTCCTATCCTGCCATTTCTACTTCTATTCTTCTTATTCTTGGAAGTAAAACCTAGTCCGGCAAAAGATAAGTCAGAGTCACTAGCAACAGACGTAGATTTCTTTGCCTTTTATCTCCTTGAGAGCTCGAGATCCTCAACAAGCATCTCATGATGAATATAAAGATTATCTTCATCAAAGGGCTCAACAGTAGCTTTCTTAAATAGAGGCTTCTTAGCTTCCTTAAGAACATGAGGTGTACTAGGGGGATTAACAACTTTCTCTACAGGCTCATTTTCAACTACTCGTTTCTTAGAAGCTTTTCTAAGTTTATCGTAGTCTAAGCCTATCCCAACCTTTCCACCTACTACTTGATCAGCTATGAGCTTCTTAGCAAGATTTGTAGAATCAGTAAAAGCATGCAATTTAGTTTCTAATTCTGCATTCTTGTTCCTTAGCTCTTCCTCTGTCTCAAGGTGCTTAGTAATCTTAAGCTCTAAATATTTATTGGTTTGCTTAAGATTCTTAACACTGACCCTATCTAGAACTAACTTATCATTTTCATCTTTAACTTTCTTTAGTTCTACTTTAAGGTCTTCGACATCAAGCAGAGTACATCTTAGTGTAGTACTAACGTTTCTATACACTTCTTTTACGGCATCATGTTGTTCAATGCATTCCTTTGTATTACATCGTGCCTTAAGATAGTGATGAGAAATAACATTTCCATACACTAGGACAGTCTGCCTGAAGGAGACACAGTGTTCATTCTCACACAAGATATCTGGAGGTAAAGCATGAATAGTTGGAAATATTACCTGAGATGAAGATTCTGCCATCAATGCAAGATTTCCATATTGCTCTTCTTCATCATCAGTGTCATCCCAGCTCTTCCCCTCAGCTATGTAAGATTTCACTGGATACTTCCTTGAGCTACCTGAGTCCTTCTTCTGATAAGCTTTGCCTTTATCCTTTCCTTGATGAGACTTTCTGCACTCAGTGGCAAAGTGTCCAACCTCATCACAGTTATAGCATCTGAATTTGCTTCTATCAACCATTCATGTCTTGTAACCTGATCCAGATGATGAACTTGACCTCTGACCATGGTTGCTGCTTCCAGAACCCCTAAAGCCTTGCTTTCTTCTAAACCTGATGTTACTGAACATCCCTGCTAGATTGGCCATAGTAGGATCTTCCATGCTTTGCAGCTCCTCAGTGGTGTAGTAGTCACTTGGACTCCCAGAGAGGTTTCCATCATCCATCTCAGCCTCAAAGAGCGTTTCAGCTTTAGACTTAGGCTTTTCAACAGTAATGTCAAGCTCTTTGATTCCACTAGCTACAAGAGCAGTTGTCTTGATTAGTTCAGCATTCTTGCTATCAATTGTACCACCACCATAGATGATCTTCCTTTGTTCTTGTTCCATTTCATGAATCTTCAGTTTACCATACAACTTCTCAAGTGTCATGGTTTCAAAGTCAACACGCTCACGAACAGATGAAGCCTTATTCTCTAAGTGGTGAGGTAGGACTAACATAAACTTCCTGTTGACTTCTCTCTGAGGATAAGTCTTTCCATGAATACTTAATTCGTTTAACAGCTTGTTCAGTCTTTCAAAAACTTGAGTAATACTTTCTCCAGGCAAGGACTTAAAGGCCTCATATTGTGAAGTCAAGATATCCAATTGATCCTGCCTGACATCTTCAGTTCCTTCCACTATGGTTTCCCACATGTGCTTGGCACTATCACAGACCATAATTTGGTGACTCATATCATCATCCATCGAATCCACCAAAATAAGCTGCAGGCCTTCATCCAGATCTATCAGTTCTTTGTCACGTGCACTCCATTCAGCTTCAGGATATGACATTCTCATATTAGGCAACTCCGGATGATCCTTCATTGGTACATGTCTTCCTTCTCTCAATACTCTCATATACTCTGGATTCGACGCCCGAATATACAATAGCATTTTCTTTTTCCATAGATTATATCTCGATTTATCAAACTGAGGAACCTTGATACTACTAACTTTCTGAGAACTCATCTTTTCATATCTGGGAAAAAAATTGCAATAAACCGTCTCAAAATACAATAATCCATTCAGTCAACAATACCAAACCAGTCAAGTCAAAACCAACAAACCCAAATCAAATCTATACACCGAAAGCACTCCCAGACTCCGTACAACCAAAATCAATAACAAAACTTGCTAATCTAATGGATCGGATCTGTATATCGATCAACAAGCTTTGATACCAATTGTTAGGTCCAAATATACATACAGAGGGGGGGTGAATGTATGTTTTTTATTTTTCGTTAATTAATTGCAGCAGAAAATAAACCTCGAAAATGAAATAAACAAACACTAAGAGATTCACGGAATAATTCTTTTTATTAAGAAATTAAACCGTAAAGGTTTGCTTACAACTCTGAATATAAATAATTCGAAGAAACAAATATAGAGAGAACCAAAATAATAGCAATCAATTTGGGGTTCTATCTATCACTCTAAAAATTCAAAGCTTCTATCAAAAGATATTAAATACAATCAAGAGACCTTTAAATAATGAGTGTTACAAGTTTGTAAGGCTTTAATGGTGTGAAATAAATTGGGCAGCACTTCTATCCTTAATTTCAATAAATGAAATCAACCCCCTCTACAAGAAAAATTCTTCAGAGCTTCAATGGTGTTTTGCTGAGAAGTGTATTTCCAATCTGCTCTAAATTTGGTTTTGTAGTGGTAGAATTGTAGGAGAGATAAAGTGATTACGTGGATAATTTTTATCCATGTATTTGAAGTGGCACAATTTGCAAGATTAATTCTGTGGCGATCAAGTGTGTATGTGGCGACCAGGAGATATTAGCTATATATTTATAAGAGTAGCCGCCTTTCCCTTAAACAATTTCTTTTCTATGGCGACCACTTCCAAAATCTACGTGGCGACAGGTGATCACAGCAGTACTTCTCGAATCAAATAATCAGACAAGCAGGCATGAGTGATTGTGTTGCATGCGGCAACTACCCAGGAGAGGAGTCTCCAGACGTGTAAAACATGCGCGAGAAAAAAAAAAGGCAGCCGCCTTTTGGTTTTTTATTTCCTTTGAATTTTCTCCTTTATGGCGACTACAAATAGAAGGGAGTAGTAGCACTGTGCTAGTTAATAAAAGTATTGTACCATCCACTTTCTTTATTCAAGCTCGAACAGAAACAACCACATGCATGTACAGACAGGCTGGTACACAGCAGAAACGAAATGTGCCAGGAGGTGGGAGAGCAGTCCACGCGGGAGAAGTAAAGCAGGGAAGCTCCGCGCGTGAAGCGCGGCTGGATGAACCCGAAGGCTGACCTGCCAATTTCCTTTTCTTTTGATTTGCACTGATTCATTTCTTTTGCTTTGCACCTCAACACAAAACTGGTTTCTTTTTCTATTAAACACTTGAGTACATCAAATAAACGAGGCTGAATTTATTGTGATTTCTGCTTCTCCCTTGCAAACACAGCCGACCCGATTTCTTTTTATTTCACTTAATTTTAATTTACAAAAATTAAATATTGATATTAAATTAAATAAATAAATATTTTGAGATTCATTTATTCATTTAAAAAAATCAATTTTTAATTTATTTATTTTAAAATCAAACTGTGATCTAAAATTAAATAAATAATTGAATGAATTTCCATTTATTCATTTAATAAGAAATCAGTCATTGATTTAAAAATAAATCCAGTAAATTCTCGAGCTGTACTCTTTTGTATCTGCAGGCCTTCTAATCTCCTTGTTTTTGTACCTTAAAATATTTCCAGATTTCTCGAGTACAAAAACCACTTAACAGTGTTCTAAAAAATAATACTCTGTTTCCTTTCACGGATCACTGACATCTCGTGCACGGATCTGGTTCATATATGACTAGTTCCGCACTCAGGCCTTCGTATTATACTCGTATAAACCACTGTTAAGTATCTACCAAATATAACCAACTACACTAGGAATCCTTGAGGTCTTCACACTGATTCTGATAACTGCTTCGAATGACTCCAACCTTATTATTCCGATGCCTGAACATATTAATGAACTTCATACGAACCGTTGTTGACGTCTTCTTCACTGTAGCTAACAAAACCTTTTGTGCATATACCCAATATCCAATATGTATTGATTCCCGTGAAATATAGATTATTTCAAAGTCTTTGTTCTATGTTGAGTTATCCAAACCAGTATTGTTGAGATTAACATACAGCTTCAATCTTGCTCAACACATACCTTTCTGTGTATCGCGTTAGCTTCATCCTCCACTTCGCCTCACTCTCCAAAGCACTTTCCTGCAGCTCCTTGATGATCTCCAAGGTACGAGGTCCCATTGGCTCTTCATCCACCCAAACATGGTAGCCGCATCTATTATTCCAACAATTCCTAAAGTGCCTTTCCGTATTAGGACCAAACCACTGCGTCTTCATAACACTCGTCTGGTCACATGAACAAGCAAGATCCAAGATAACATCTATGTCAGCATCAGATCGAGCCATTTCGTGCTTGGGTCAGTTGATTTTGTGCTAAGGCTCAATTGGAGATAATGTGCTCAATTGGGGACAAAAGGACTGTATATATAGCCCATATATCCGTTACAAATTGTTCTGCCTGATATACCCCTGCTCAAACTAACAGAGTTAGATAAAGTTAGATAGCGTGTAATTATTTTAGTTTTTCAATATTTCAAGTGGTGTTTTTGAATTTCAGTATCTCAAATGGTCTGACAACCTATGTGTAAGTACACAAAGTGCACTTTACTCGTTTAGAAAAAAACTTATTATAAAAAAACATCCAAGCTGGACTCTATATTAGACTGTGAATAGCCTATTGTTTATGAATCTTAGAAGCAATTTATATGTCCAATATGGAAAATAAAGCTAAGTGTGGCTCATTGAATAAGTTTCAAGTGCAATTTGTTATAACGATGTTCTAGTTCTAGGCCAATCGAGAAAAATCAGCTAAAATAAAGCTACAAAAAGAAAGTACATCTACCAATTAGACACCAAAAAGTGATGTCTGTGTAAAGCTATTCAATTTAAAATGAATGTCTATAGATTGTAGTAAAAAAGAATGAATATGGCTACAGAGTTTACTTTTTTTTTACAAATGCAGAAAAGTTTTATTTAATTGAATATAATACAGTCGGGACAAACCCCCAACTGTCGATACAACCAGGTGATGAAACAAATAACATACTAAAATCAATTAGATGATTTGTTTCCTGATCGTTTAACACATAGAATTTAAAAATTCTTGAAACTAAAAAGGAAATCAAAAACATCCCAAGCGATCCAAATTGCACCAGCATCTCTGAAGATAGCAACATCGCAATTGACCATAGCACGTAAAAACTATGGTTAGCCCAATGTTCAGAAATAACAATCGCATATAATGAGATTGGAGAAGCGGCACCCCAGCTATCTACATGCAGGACACCAGCTATAGACATGCCGAAGGCACCCCATCTATCTACATGCCGGATACCAGCTATAGACATGCCAAAAGTGTAAACCCATAAAAGATGAACAATCTTTGGTTGTGAAAGGTGAGTTCTTGCGATAATCATCACCGTCCCAGATTCGATACAGGTTTTGCATATCACCAAAAATATCAGCAATTTCATCCTTAACAGATCCAATACCAGATTAACCCAAGCATTACTAAATAAAAACATAACAAACACTCCAAAAGGAGAGATAAAAACACACTCCAAGAGGAGAGACACACAAATACCTAAAAGAATTGGGTTTTATTAAAAAGAAATCAACCAGAATAAAAGAAAATGAAGGGATCGGGATTTTTCACCGTAGAAAACCAGTGGAAACCCCTCGATTTACTTGAAAATGGACAAACTCTAGGAGATAGGAGGGAGGAGGGAGGAGGGAGGCGGCGGCTCAACTTTTATGTTGTTAACTAGCTACAGAGTTTATTTGAACTTAAGCAATCACACTAATATCTCCCCAAACAATCAACAAACCTATATTGAGCCAGACTTTGAAAGAGTATAATTAACATAAAATTAATTACAAGTATTCACCAATGCTGGTACAAGGGTCTCTTGACTTGTCCACTTCTCAACAACTATGCTTCATTTTATAGTAGAAATTTCACTCTCTGAACCGGGATTGTTGCGCCCTTTGATACTGTATCTGCCATCCCTCCCATCTTTAAATCATTTGACAATTAATAATAAGTGAATCGATCAAGATATTGGACCTTTAGGCATTCATACAAACACCATTTCGCATGGACCAAAGTCGAGTCTAACTTAAAAATATAACAAAGATTGAGCAAAAAAGTGATCACTAATAAAATAAAATGTTTCACAAAATTGCATGTTGCTGTATTAGATATATAATAGATAGATAGGGTTAAGTTCGAGACCACTTTTTCTTGGAGACCACTTGTGTTATGCAAGTTAAATGTTGCATAAAAATATTGCAAAACATATTATTTTGTGAATCATACTCTACAAAGATCATTATTTTATTCAAAATCTTAAATATCATATATGTACTGCATGTAAAAGATTACAAAAATACTTTATTCTGCAAAACATGTTAAGTTTGCAAATATTTGTTCAGCTTAACATATGTGGTCTCCATAGAACTTTTCTCTAGATAGATAATATATAATATATAATAAATAGATTAATAACAAGTTAACGCTTTCACATATTATGGAGCTAATTAGTTTTATACCGTGAAATGCACGAATGATTCTAACTATTTTTTATAAAAACTTTGAAATCTATAATTATTCTTTACTTTACTAACACTAGTACAGAAAAGACCTAAGGCGTCTGTAACGACCGAGGAATTACGCTTGCATTATATTATAATAATAATAATAAATTATGTGTATTATTATGTGATTAAATGTGTTAAGTCGTTGAACCCTAACTGATATGTGTTATGTGTTGGTTGTTTTGATCCAAACGTGTTTTGGATATTTGTTGAGCGTTCTATCGTCAGTTATATATATTATATCAAAACCCGTACAGCTCAAACAGTATTTTAAAAGCCCAAATTTCAAACAAAATCATTGGCTCTGTTTTATTAAAAATGCCCTGTACCGTATTGCTATTCTGAACCCCTAGACGTTTTACAAATTGACCTTTTTCGCGAAAAACGACTTTTCCGGACCCCTTCAGGTACCAAAAACCCCACAAAAATCACATTTTTATTTTTATAGGATTATGAAATTATCATATATCATTTTTCTTTGTATTTTTGTATTTTTCACAATTTTTGGGAATTTTTAGTATTTATTTTATATTTATTGGATATTTAAAAATTCATTATTAATACCCAAAAATTATAAAAATTGGGGCCAAATATTTTTATTAGGAGTGTAATTAGACCCTTAATTTTACTTAGGGGTATTATTTTCATAAATATAAATACCTGAATTATCATTAATTAAATCAGTTAATTACAATTAAAAATCAGAAAAAAATAAAATAAAAGAAAAAGAAAGGGGATTAGGGTTAGGGTTTGGTGAAGAACAGCAGGAGGATCAAAGCACAAATTGAAGGTGATTCCGGAGTCCAAATCGTTCATGTAAGTAGTCAAATTGAAGCTGGTGATTCGTAGTTTATGATTATGTAACCGTTTTTGTTGTTTGATTTCTGGATTTTTGATTTGTATTTTCGGGTTTAATTCTCAAATTCGGGTTTTAAGTTCTAGTTGTTGTTTGTTGATTTTGTTGGTTGGGTTGAGTAGATCGTTAAATTTCCTGTCGATACGTGTCTGTTTCGTCGATTTTGGTTGTGGTTTGCGAGTTCGCCGGATTTTGACGTCGCCGCCGCGTTCCCCAGTTTTCCGGCCACTACAGCGATCATCGGTGATTTAAAGCTGCGTATTCAGGTTCGTGGGATACGTAGGAGTCGATTCCAGCAAGTTTTAGCAGTGACTGATGTGGTGTAGTCACCGTTCGAATCGCCGGAAAACCACCGGCGTCGTTGCCGGTGGCTGTTCATCCTTGACCCGAGTCGACCCGGTTTCGACCCGGGAAACGACCCGGGTTTGATCCAAAAAACCCAACCCCTGTTTCTGTTTTTGTGTTTTTGATTAAATTAATAATTTATTTATATTTTAGTAATTAAAAATCAGTTTTAATAATTCTAATAATTAATTAAAAATTAATTTTATATTCTGAAAAATAGTATTTATAATTTCTGAATTATTTTATTTAATTATAAATTCGAATTTATTTATTTAATTAATTATTTAATTATTTATCTAATTATTTATCTAATTAATTAATAATTAGGTAATTAATTAATAATTAGGTAATTAATTAATAAATAAAGATTAGAAGTAATTAAATAATATGATTAATAATTCGATAATTAGTTATTATTACGAGTAATGATTCGATAATTGAATTATTATTCGAGCGTTAGTTATTTGAATAATATTGTAATAATTATTCGTATCGTATAATTAGATATCCGTAACTAATTAATTAACGAATCGTACGAGTTTCAATAATAATCTAATAGATCGATAATTATGCGGAAGTTGCGAGTGGCTCGTGAAGATACGAGTAATTAATCGTTAAGTGATCTATAATTCGAATAATTCGTAGCTATTCGATAAATAGCGTATCAGTTAATTAAGTTGATTGATTATTTGTAAATAATCGATCTAATCGAATAAATATCGATAAGTTATAAATATTATAATAAATTGTGATTAATCCTAATAATTAGGGATTTATTATTTTAAATTATTAAATAAGTAATTATTAATTATTTATTAATTATTTATTTATTAAATATTTAAAAAGTGATTAATTATTTCGATAATTAATCACATAATTTTCAATAAATCGTAACTTCTTCGTTTTAACTCCAAAAATTATAAAAAAATTATTTTTGACTTTGATTTTTCTTAAATAATTATTTAAAAATTATTTTAGGATTTAAAAGGTTGTAATAATTATTTATAATGAATAATAAATTAAATCATCCGTATTTAATTCATAACAATTCAACCGTTAGTCCGATTTAAGTGAAACGAAGACCCATAGACTCAGAAAAATGAGACGAATCCAATAAAAATAATTGTAAGTTATAATTTCTTCTGAAAAAGAGTGGTTGGTGATAATTGATAGTTCGAAGGTCCTAGTAGGGATATAATTGAGCCGAATAAATCCCGAAAAATTATAATAAAATTAGATACAACTAGTAATGCCGGTATAAGCCCAGAATTGATTCTAAAAATAATTATAAATCTAGAAATTAATTATGTGCTTTACGTGCTACGTGCTTTATGTAATTATGTGAATAGATGTGCTGTATAAATGTATGTATATATATATATATATATGCGAGTCAGATAGAAACGCATGGGTAGACTGATAAGGTTGCGTGATATCAATTCAAGATACACGTATATAGTAAATTATCTAAACACCTATCTTTCTATGATTTGTTCAGTGTTAGCAAGGCAGAGCAAGCTAGGGTCAGAAGGCAGTAAGTTAAACCAGGTTAAGTACGCGCAAGGCAAGTTTTTCCCCTATTCTAAATTCAGAATAGTGATTTATATTTCCTTTCTATCGTATCAATTCTTTTTGATAATTATTGTTCATATACACTGTTACCCATTTATATCACTTGTTCCATTTCATTTAAAATTCTTGATTTACCCAATTTATGGAATTCCTGTTCATATTTCAATTCCTTTACCCTATATATATTCTGGTATATCCTGGTGTTGGGATATATCAATAGCATACCGATTGTTCCGGATGCTCAGCCTTGGACTGGATGGTTACTATAAAGGCTGGGTTTTTCCCAGACCATTAATTAATAGGCCATAGTTGCCTGAGTACTCCTTATGTTGGTTGGGTCTATGCAGTTGGGTATAGATCCGCACTATATTCTGACTGATCAGCAGATTATAGTGCATATGTTGGTTCTTGTTTCCAGTCTTGTTCATTTGGTACTCGCCATCATTGGCAAATTATTATCATATACAGATACAGATGGTTGTTACAACCAACAGCTTATTGTTTCTCTTATTTCTCTTTCTCTATACCATATATATATACTTTTGCAGGCTTGTTGAGCAATTTTGGCTCATTTCTTTTATTGTCACTCCTATTGTTTTACAGTTAAGGTAGAGAATGAAACCCATCAGGACCCGCGTAGTCAAGAAGCGAGTCAAGCAGCGGGACCCTCTTATACCAAGAGTGTTCCTTCCTATTCCCGAAGAGAGCTTTGAATTGCCAGATCAGGTGTAGCAGGATAAGTAGTAACGTTGGTTTGAATAAGAGTTTTGTGTAGTTTGAATAAAAGATTGTGTAGTGAAACTGTAGATAGAATAAAGTTTTGTAATAAAGAGAGTTCTTGAAATAGGTTTTATTTAGTTGGGTTTGTAATAAAGTGTAGTGCATGATTCTTGTTTCCAACCTCAACCCTTAAAAGATCCTGAGTAGTGATAGTTCGGGGTAATTATTATATTAATATTCCGCTTGTGCAGGTATAGTTGGTAATTGTTGTTAATAATGCCCCAAATCTATACCCCGGATTTGGAGGGTGTTATAGTTGGTATCCGAGCTTAGGATTGACCTTGGAAAACAAGAATGTTAGGGTTAAGATAAGATAGGAAAATAAGATAGAATGAGAGTGAGAGTGTTAGGACTGTTTGTCTATGTGATTAGAAGTTATGAGTTATAGGATTGTGATTTGATTGTTTTGTGTTATTATTTTTATGTATATTAGATGGCTTCTTTATCATCATCTACGGAGAGGACCGAGACAGATCCAGTGGATGCACAGGTAGTAGCTCCAGTGTCAGAGCAGATCTTACCCCCATTGCCACCTGAGCCAGCACCAGAGATACCACTTCCCCCGGAGGTACCAGGTTTTGCAGATTATTTTCCATATTTTGAGCCAGAGATACCAGATATTCCACCATTAGAGTTTCCGATGTTTGATATTCCTGATATGGTTGATCTTCCGCAGTGGGAGGATTTAGAGCCTCAGATTCCTATGCCACCAGTTGAGATTCCAGATATGCCACCGATGGAGCCAGAGGCAGAGCCGCCTGTGTATGCGCCTATGGAGCAGCCTGTCTTATTTCCTGCCCCATTAGCCATTTATGCACCTGTTCCGGGAGTGTATCAGTTTCCTCAGCCAGAGTTTATGGATGAGATCGTGGTAGATGGACCATTACCTTCTCGAGGTTCCAGCACTGATCTTCATGAGCATCATACCGTGACTTACCAGCGCTTTCAGGCAGAGAGGGAGGAGAGGATTAGATGGCAGAACCAGTGTAGAGAGATCCTTGGATTGTATGAGACACAGACGGATGGTCCTGTCAGAGCATTACGACCGGATTATATACTGAGAGAGAGACTACATCATATTCACCGGGTTAGTTCGCAGCAGCTTACTGAGTTGAGACAGCAGGATCTTAGTGCGGAGACAGCATATCGCAGAGCATTGGGACTTACCGAGGCAGTGCTAGAGGCAGTGCAGGAGGAGTTGAGCCACGTACCACCAGGATTTTGAGACCAGCAGATCGATGAGTGTTGTATTATGTATATTTTGTAGATAGAGGCAGCATAGTATTGTATGACTAGTTTGTACGTGTGTAGCTACTGACTCTGACTGATAGTAGTAGCAGTACGACTGTTATATTATAGGGTTTTGTATCAAGCACTGACACCTGTAGCTGGTGTTCTACCTATATATATATATGAGATAATCTTTTGCATGTTTTCTTTATTTTATTTCCAGTCATTTAAGCATTTACATTTATTTCAGTACCATTGCATATTTACAAATGTAGTTTTATTCACGATCATGTTGTAAAAAAAAAAAAAAAAAAAAAAAATTTTTTTAAAACATATCATACTGTTTTATTTATTCAGTTATTTAATAAGTTATTTTATTTCTCGAATCGACTGTTTTAATATATGTTTAATATACTGTTATTAAATAAGATCCATTATTTATTTATCAGAAAAATGGCACCTAAGAGAAAAGCGCAGCCCGACTCATCGAATGGAAACACCGAGGGCCAAAACAATAATACACAGATGGAACAGATGTTTAATCTCATGCAACAGCAGATGTTGATGATGCAACAACAAATGCAGCAGCAGCAACAGCAGTTCCAGCAACAGATGTTACAGCAAGCCGCTCATCCAGGACATCAAATACCACCAGCAGCACCTACGACTACTTTCAAGCAATTTCAGTCGGTGAAGCCACCGGAATTTATGGGTTCCACAGATCCTACAAAAGCGAGAGCTTGGCTGAAAGAGATGGAAAAGGCTTTTTCGTTGGTAAAGGTTGAGGAAGAACAGAAGACGGATTTCGCTAGCTATTTTCTAAAAGGCGAAGCTAATTACTGGTGGGAATCAAAGAAAGCTTTGGAAGAAGGTGTGGTGAACTGGAACAGATTCACTGATCTTTTCTTGGAGAAATATTTTCCTCGTTTTATGAAGAACCAGATGGAGATCAAGTTCCTGGAGCTGAAACAAGACAACTTATCGGTTGCGGATTATGAAACCAAGTTTACTGAATTGGCAAGGTTTGTTCCAGAGCAGGTGGATACGGACGAGAAGCGGGCCAAGAGATTTCAGCAAGGACTAAAATCATGGATTCGTAGCAGGGTAGCTGTGTTTGAATTGACAACTTATACGGCTATTGTTCAGAAGGCTATGATTATTGAAGGAGAAAGCGAAGCAGCTCAGAAAGAGAAAGGACCAGGGAATTTTCAGAATCGTTTCAACAAAAGGCCGGGATTTCAAGCTCGGGGAAAAGTAAATTTCAAAAGGCCAGAGCAGAACAATCAGAGGATGGGAAATCGACTTCCAGTCCCAATTCAGCAAAGGCTTATTCGACCGCCTATACCTGATTGCAGAACGTGTGGTAGAAAGCATACAGGAGTTTGCAACAAGCTAAATGTTACGTGTTTCAAGTGCAAGCAAAGGGGACACTATTCTGGAGAATGCCCAATGGGAAAGGCAGAAGTTACTTGTTTTCAATGTGGGAGAAAAGGGCATATCGCCAAAGACTGCAGAGGAATTGCAATGGCTGCCAGTATTCCAAGAGTTTTAGCATTACCTCCACCTCCACTACCACAGCAAAATCAGCCCAGAGCAAGGACTTTCAACATGTCAATGAAGGAAGCGGTACAGAGTCCGAATGTGGTTGCGGGTACACTTCCTGTAAATTCCGTAAATGCTTTAGTATTGATTGATTCAGGAGCTACTAGATCTTTTATTTCTGAAGCTTTTATCTCTAAGATAGATTGTGAGATTCAGTGGTTGGATGAAGTGTTAGTCATAAAATTAGCAAATAATGATCAGGTTGCAGTAGATCGAGTATGTCCGAGCTGTGATATTGAGATAGGGAGATGTCATTTTTCAGTTGATTTGATACCTTTTAGGTTAGGGGAGTTTGATATTATTTTAGGAATGGATTGGCTGTCTAGTAATCATGCTCAAATTGACTGTGCGAATAAGAGAGTGAAATTGCAAACTGAAGAAAATGAAACGGTAATATTTAAAGGTGAGAAGCAACAGCAGAAATTCCTATCAATAATGCAGACGAGAAGATTGCTACGTCAAGGATGTCAAGCTTATTTAGCCTATGTACGGGATGTTGATAAGGGAGATTTGAAGATTGAAGATATTCCTGTAGTGTGTGAATTTCTTGATGTTTTTCCAGACGAATTACCAGGACTTCCACCAGATCGAGAAATTGAGTTTACTATTGACTTGACGCCAGGGACTGAACCAATTTCGAAAGCTCCATATAGAATGGCACCTGTTGAAATGAGGGAATTAGCAAAGCAGTTGCAAGAACTTCTTGACAAAGGAATTATAAGGCCAAGTGTATCCCCATGGGGTGCGCCAGTATTGTTCGTGAAAAAGAAGGATGGTAGTATGCGACTGTGTATCGATTATCGTGAGCTGAACAAGTTAACTATCAAGAATAAATATCCTTTACCTCGCATTGATGATTTATTTGATCAACTAAAAGAAGCAGCATGGTTTTCGAAAATCGATCTACGATCAGGCTATCATCAGTTAAAGATCAAGGCCGAAGATATTCCAAAAACAGCGTTTAGAACAAGGTACGGACACTATGAATTTCTTGTGATGGCTTTTGGATTGACGAATGCACCTGCAGCGTTTATGGATTTGATGAATCGAATATTCAAGAAGTATTTGGATAAGTTTATTATTATATTTATTGATGACATCTTGATCTATTCAAAGACGGAAGAAGAGCATGCAGCGCATTTAAGAACGACATTGGAATTATTACGGAAGGAGCAGCTTTATGCAAAATTTTCCAAGTGCAAATTTTGGTTGAAAGAAGTGCAGTTTTTAGGGCACATCATCAGCAGAGAAGGCATACAAGTTGATCCAGCAAAGATTGAAGCTGTGTTGAATTGGGAAAGACCAAAGACACCGACAGAGGTTCGAAGTTTCTTAGGTTTGGCAGGATATTATCGAAGATTTGTCAAAGATTTTGCAAAGATAGCTACACCGCTGACCAAGTTAACTCGACAAAGTGAAAAGTTCGAATGGAATAGTAAGTGTGAAGAAAGTTTTCAAGAGTTGAAGAATCGGTTGGTGACGGCACCAGTATTAGTATTGCCAGACGAGCAAGGAAATTTTGTTATCTACAGTGACGCTTCATATCGTGGTTTAGGATGTGTATTGATGCAACATGGTAACGTCATTGCATATGCGTCGAGACAACTTAAACCCCATGAACAGAAATATCCTACGCATGATATGGAATTAGCAGCAATTGTTTTTGCATTGAAGCTTTGGAGACATTATCTGTACGGTGAAAAATGTGAAATCTACATGGATCATAAAAGTCTGAAGTATATCTTCACGCAAAAGGAACTAAACATGCGACAACGTCGATGGCTGGAATTGATTAAAGATTACGATGTTACAATTAGTTATCATCCAGGAAAAGCAAATGTTGTAGCGGATGCGCTAAGCAGAAAAGAAAGATTAAATCGGTTGACTTCATGCGAAGAATTGGCCAGGGAATTCGATAAATTGGGAATCGAAATTCGTATTTCCGATGAATCTGCAGAAACTATCTACGCTATGACTTTCCAACCAGAATTGCTGGAAAAGATTCGCTGTTGTCAAGAAGAAGTGATGGGTCAAGACGACAACTTAACAGGAGAAGAGATTACAACTCAGAAAGATAATGAAGGAATTTTACGTTTTGCGTCAAGAATCTGGATCCCTAACGTGACAGAATTAAAAGAAGAAATTATGCAAGATGCGCACAATTCGAAGTATTCCATTCATCAAGGAAGCACGAAAATGTATCGCGATTTGAAGGAAAACTTTTGGTGGCCGAATATGAAGAAGGAGATAGCAGAATGGGTGAGTAAATGTTACACATGCCAGTGAGTTAAAGCAGAACACCAACGTCCGAGTGGGTTATTGCAACCATTAGACATTCCAGAATGGAAATGGGAACATCTAGCGATGGATTTTGTGGTAGGTCTACCGAAGACTAGGGCAAATCATGATGCGATATGGGTAATCATTGACAGACTTACGAAGTCGGCACATTTTCTACCAATTAATGAAAGATTGTCGCTCGACAAATTAGTGCACATATATCTCAAAGAAATTGTGATGCGTCATGGAGTACCAGTATCAATTGTATCGGATCGAGATCCTCGTTTCAATTCAAGATTTTGGAGACAATTCCAAGAATGTCTAGGAACGAAATTGAACATGAGTACAGCTTATCATCCGCAAACTGACGGCCAAAGTGAAAGGACAATTCAAACGATTGAAGACATGCTACGAGTTTGTGCGATCGATTTTGAAGGCAGTTGGGATGAACATTTACCCCTAGTGGAATTTTCTTATAATAACAGCTATCACGCCAGTATTGGAATGCCACCGTATGAAGCATTATATGGGAGGAAATGCAGATCACCCGTGCACTGGGATGAAGTTGGAGAACGTAAGATTTTGGGTCCAGAATTAATTCAGCAGACAAAAGAAAAGATTAACCTTATTCGAAAACGAATCGAAGCAGCACAAAACAGACAAAGCAGATATGCAAACCAAGCCAGGAAGGATATGGACTATCAGGAAGGAGAACACGTATTGCTCAAAATATCGCCATGGAAAGGATTGACCAGATTTGGCAATAAAGGGAAATTGAAGCCACGATACGTTGGACCATTTGAGATTTTGAAGAAAATTGGAAAGGTTGCGTACGAGTTAGCTCTACCACCCCATATGCAGCACATTCACAACGTATTTCATGTATCTATGCTTAAGAGGTATAATCCGGATACAAGACATGTAATAGAGTATGAACCAGTAGAACTTCAGGCAGATTTGTCATATATAGAACAGCCAATAAGAATTCTAGATAGGCAAGAGAGGGTATTAAGAAATAAGTCTGTGTCATTAGTAAGAGTTTTATGGAGAAACCCAGTGGTTGAAGAATCAACCTGGGAGCTTGAAAGTGAAATGTTAGAAAAGTATCCTCAGTTATTTGCATAATTAGATTCTGAGGACAGAATCTTGTTAAGGGGGGGGAGAATGTAACGACCGAGGAATTACGCTTGCATTATATTATAATAATAATAAATTATGTGTATTATTATGTGATTAAATGTGTTAAGTCGTTGAACCCTAACTGATATGTGTTATGTGTTGGTTGTTTTGATCCAAACGTGTTTTGGATATTTGTTGAGCGTTCTATCGTCAGTTATATATATTATATCAAAACCCGTACAGCTCAAACAGTATTTTAAAAGCCCAAATTTCAAACAAAATCATTGGCTCTGTTTTATTAAAAATGCCCTGTACCGTATTGCTATTCTGAACCCCTAGACGTTTTACAAATTGACCTTTTTCGCGAAAAAACGACTTTTCCGGACCCCTTCAGGTACCAAAAACCCCACAAAAATCACATTTTTATTTTTATAGGATTATGAAATTATCATATATCATTTTTCTTTGTATTTTTGTATTTTTCACAATTTTTGGGAATTTTTAGTATTTATTTTGTATTTATTGGATATTTAAAAATTCATTATTAATACCCAAAAATTATAAAAATTGGGGCCAAATATTTTTATTAGGAGTGTAATTAGACCCTTAATTTTACTTAGGGGTATTATTTTCATAAATATAAATACCTGAATTATCATTAATTAAATCAGTTAATTACAATTAAAAATCAGAAAAAAATAAAATAAAAGAAAAAGAAAGGGGATTAGGGTTAGGGTTTGGTGAAGAACAGCAGGAGGATCAAAGCACAAATTGAAGGTGATTCCGGAGTCCAAATCGTTCATGTAAGTAGTCAAATTGAAGCTGGTGATTCGTAGTTTATGATTATGTAACCGTTTTTGTTGTTTGATTTCTGGATTTTTGATTTGTATTTTCGGGTTTAATTCTCAAATTCGGGTTTTAAGTTCTAGTTGTTGTTTGTTGATTTTGTTGGTTGGGTTGAGTAGATCGTTAAATTTCCTGTCGATACGTGTCTGTTTCGTCGATTTTGGTTGTGGTTTGCGAGTTCGCCGGATTTTGACGTCGCCGCCGCGTTCCCCAGTTTTCCGGCCACTACAGCGATCATCGGTGATTTAAAGCTGCGTATTCAGGTTCGTGGGATACGTAGGAGTCGATTCCAGCAAGTTTTAGCAGTGACTGATGTGGTGTAGTCACCGTTCGAATCGCCGGAAAACCACCGGCGTCGTTGCCGGTGGCTGTTCATCCTTGACCCGAGTCGACCCGGTTTCGACCCGGGAAACGACCCGGGTTTGATCCAAAAAACCCAACCCCTGTTTCTGTTTTTGTGTTTTTGATTAAATTAATAATTTATTTATATTTTAGTAATTAAAAATCAGTTTTAATAATTCTAATAATTAATTAAAAATTAATTTTATATTCTGAAAAATAGTATTTATAATTTCTGAATTATTTTATTTAATTATAAATTCGAATTTATTTATTTAATTAATTATTTAATTATTTATCTAATTATTTATCTAATTAATTAATAATTAGGTAATTAATTAATAATTAGGTAATTAATTAATAAATAAAGATTAGAAGTAATTAAATAATATGATTAATAATTCGATAATTAGTTATTATTACGAGTAATGATTCGATAATTGAATTATTATTCGAGCGTTAGTTATTTGAATAATATTGTAATAATTATTCGTATCGTATAATTAGATATCCGTAACTAATTAATTAACGAATCGTACGAGTTTCAATAATAATCTAATAGATCGATAATTATGCGGAAGTTGCGAGTGGCTCGTGAAGATACGAGTAATTAATCGTTAAGTGATCTATAATTCGAATAATTCGTAGCTATTCGATAAATAGCGTATCAGTTAATTAAGTTGATTGATTATTTGTAAATAATCGATCTAATCGAATAAATATCGATAAGTTATAAATATTATAATAAATTGTGATTAATCCTAATAATTAGGGATTTATTATTTTAAATTATTAAATAAGTAATTATTAATTATTTATTAATTATTTATTTATTAAATATTTAAAAAGTGATTAATTATTTCGATAATTAATCACATAATTTTCAATAAATCGTAACTTCTTCGTTTTAACTCCAAAAATTATAAAAAAATTATTTTTGACTTTGATTTTTCTTAAATAATTATTTAAAAATTATTTTAGGATTTAAAAGGTTGTAATAATTATTTATAATGAATAATAAATTAAATCATCCGTATTTAATTCATAACAATTCAACCGTTAGTCCGATTTAAGTGAAACGAAGACCCATAGACTCAGAAAAATGAGACGAATCCAATAAAAATAATTGTAAGTTATAATTTCTTCTGAAAAAGAGTGGTTGGTGATAATTGATAGTTCGAAGGTCCTAGTAGGGATATAATTGAGCCGAATAAATCCCGAAAAATTATAATAAAATTAGATACAACTAGTAATGCCGGTATAAGCCCAGAATTGATTCTAAAAATAATTATAAATCTAGAAATTAATTATGTGCTTTACGTGCTACGTGCTTTATGTAATTATGTGAATAGATGTGCTGTATAAATGTATGTATATATATATATATATATATGCGAGTCAGATAGAAACGCATGGGTAGACTGATAAGGTTGCGTGATATCAATTCAAGATACACGTATATAGTAAATTATCTAAACACCTATCTTTCTATGATTTGTTCAGTGTTAGCAAGGCAGAGCAAGCTAGGGTCAGAAGGCAGTAAGTTAAACCAGGTTAAGTACGCGCAAGGCAAGTTTTTCCCCTATTCTAAATTCAGAATAGTGATTTATATTTCCTTTCTATCGTATCAATTCTTTTTGATAATTATTGTTCATATACACTGTTACCCATTTATATCACTTGTTCCATTTCATTTAAAATTCTTGATTTACCCAATTTATGGAATTCCTGTTCATATTTCAATTCCTTTACCCTATATATATTCTGGTATATCCTGGTGTTGGGATATATCAATAGCATACCGATTGTTCCGGATGCTCAGCCTTGGACTGGATGGTTACTATAAAGGCTGGGTTTTTCCCAGACCATTAATTAATAGGCCATAGTTGCCTGAGTACTCCTTATGTTGGTTGGGTCTATGCAGTTGGGTATAGATCCGCACTATATTCTGACTGATCAGCAGATTATAGTGCATATGTTGGTTCTTGTTTCCAGTCTTGTTCATTTGGTACTCGCCATCATTGGCAAATTATTATCATATACAGATACAGATGGTTGTTACAACCAACAGCTTATTGTTTCTCTTATTTCTCTTTCTCTATACCATATATATATATACTTTTGCAGGCTTGTTGAGCAATTTTGGCTCATTTCTTTTATTGTCACTCCTATTGTTTTACAGTTAAGGTAGAGAATGAAACCCATCAGGACCCGCGTAGTCAAGAAGCGAGTCAAGCAGCGGGACCCTCTTATACCAAGAGTGTTCCTTCCTATTCCCGAAGAGAGCTTTGAATTGCCAGATCAGGTGTAGCAGGATAAGTAGTAACGTTGGTTTGAATAAGAGTTTTGTGTAGTTTGAATAAAAGATTGTGTAGTGAAACTGTAGATAGAATAAAGTTTTGTAATAAAGAGAGTTCTTGAAATAGGTTTTATTTAGTTGGGTTTGTAATAAAGTGTAGTGCATGATTCTTGTTTCCAACCTCAACCCTTAAAAGATCCTGAGTAGTGATAGTTCGGGGTAATTATTATATTAATATTCCGCTTGTGCAGGTATAGTTGGTAATTATTGTTAATAATGCCCCAAATCTATACCCCGGATTTGGAGGGTGTTATAGCGTCGGTCAAAAAAGGCCTAAGGCGTCGGTTTTTTAGCGTAGTAAATGCAGGGGACGCTGTAGGTAAATGCCTACAGCGTCGGTTAAATGGTCGACGCAAAAAACTGTTTAGCGTCGATTAAATAACACACGCAGAAGGCAAGAAAACCGACGCTATAGTTTTACAAACAGTGTCGGTCAATTAAACAACCGACGCTAAATCTTAAACCTGTTGTGTCGGTCTTCTTAAAATGCCAACACTATTGTGCCTATCAATTGCGTAGGTCTTCTTAAAATGCCGACACTATTGTGCTTATCAATTGCGTCGGTCTCACTAAAATGCCGACGCTAAAAGTTGAAGAGCAAATGTGTCGGGTCCTAAAATGCCGACGCCTTAGGTCTATAATTTCATTTTTTTGCCTGATCAAATGTTTTTTCCTGATCAATTTTTTTGCATTTGTATTTTCCTGATCATTTTTAACCTGTTTACTACACATATTTAAAACAGAGGTACACCCAAAAATTAAAAAAGGTTCACAAATTATATTAAAATAAATTTGGAATTGTTCATAATTTTAGTTTACAACCCAATATTTACAAAAATTCATCCAAAACTAATGTTTTCATGACAAATCCCTCAGACTAACTCGATTCTTGATGATATCTAGACTCCTTGTAATTGTTCTGCACTCTCTTCTAGTATCTCCAAGTACCATGCCCTGAAAAAAGAAGTTCATATTAGTACATAAAATCATATATGCAATAAATTATTCAACAAAACATGAATTAATGGCAATATTTATTGTGAACATGAATTAATGACATGTACTGAAAAAAATTACCTGACTATAGACATTCAAGAGTAAAAAATTGAGCCCAAATCTCTCGTATCTCGCTAATTTTCTTTCTACCATAGCTTCTAGAACCAAGACCCTACCAAAAATTTAACATACTTCAAATATTAGTACTTGATTTTAAAAATTGTAAACCAATATTTACGATATTTTAGTTTCCTTACCATTTTCCAATTCATGTTGGCATTTTTTTGAGAAAGCATGACAATGTCATACATGTACCTTATCACGAAAAAACCGCATTATGTGCCTCCTTTTTGTTGGGGACACTACACATAAACAAACAAGATTCATAAATAATAACTAAAAAGTGAGGAGCATATAATATAAGTGAAATAAATAAACCAAAGTAAGTTATACCTGAACCTCGGTGTGATGCCAAATAAACTCTTTTCTGTTATTCTTCAATCCACCTTGAGGTACATATAATTTAAATGCCCTGTAAAATATGTATACTTTCATCACATCACTTATAGGACTAGGTTTTATGTAGTAATTATACAACATGAAATTTGAAATTTTAACATACATTCGTGCAGGTGTGGTCAACCGTATCTTTCTTTCTTTTTTCAACGAATCAAACACGTATATAGCACTTTCATTGAGACAAAAAGTAGCAACATCCAATGATCTCTACAATAAAAACATATATAATATATTAGCCGGAATATAATTATATAATATATATAGCATGACAATTACTATGATTTTATTCTTACTCTTGGATGTAAGGGGCTAGGATATAACGTTTATCCTTATTAGCAACCAAAAGACTTGTCATGTAATCAGTTGCTTCGTCCTTGCGTTTTTGCTGCTCATGATTATGTGGTATTGCTAGTCTAGATGGCAACATGAATGCAAACTTATCGTCCTTCAATTGTTTGCACAACTTGCTAACATACCTACAAATATTATTTATCACAATATATGTGTGTGCTAATAGATTCTAAAGTGAATTAGGAAGAAAGACTGAGTCTTACTTTATAAACAGTTCCACAATGGGTATGTTTAACCAACTCATTCTCAAAAACTGATTGACATCTTCGAGTGTGATATATATTGGACCATCTCCATTTTCCTCAAAAACGAATGCATCAGATTTTTTAGAAGGGGGCCTCTTTTTGAGTAAAAAACTTAAACCTGCACAGTGTTCACTCGAATTTATGTCATCACCAACTACTTGAGGGCTTTGCTTCAGGGGAGTCACCGACCCTTTACTTTCAACCTTTGATGACTTTTGAATTGGCATCATCTCTTGGAGTTTTTTCTTTTCCAATATAGGATCCTAATCAAAGACATAATTATTGGGTTATATTTAATGGAAACTTTTCATAATTGAACCAAACAAGATATACTTGTCCCAACATCACAAGGTCCTTCGGCCATTGAACAAAGCTACCAGCTGCATTTCCTATTGTCTCGTGTTCGTAACATGGAACAGGAAGTGGAGTAAGTTGGTATTCAGTTATAACATCATCAACTGATACTCTAACATTCTGAGGGGCAATCGGGTTATTATGGATCATCTCTCCCTGATTGGTTGGGAAAAGAGTCCCTCTAGCTGCAACAACTTTTCCTCTTTCTACATGTATTACACATAGCCGACAAAGTGTTGGAACCTGCAATATTCAAAAGAAATTTTCATTAGAAAGAGATTTTTATATCAGGTTCAAGTCATGTCTTTTGAGAGCATAAAATAATTCAGTCGTATAGTAAGTACTATATCTTTGATTCACTGGCCCCTGTGAATCTTAAGCAGGAACAACTTTTTTTGACGGGTTCAACCCAACTAATCAAGAGATTTAATAGTCCAAAATTATGTTGACAGTACCTTGATAGTTGAGAAATAATCTTCCGGATCCACCGAGTGACAACTACTTCAAGCATTATCAACTTTTCGGGTACCAGCATCATTTACAAATTGATCAGCCTCGAGTGACACACCCATCTGCTTCAACTGATTGAAGATGCCTTCCAATTTTGAATTCATCATTTCCTCGCACTCTTTCTGAACTTTCTTTTTGATTTCTTCCGTAATGGTGGCCAATTCATCTGTCGATACAAGACCACTATGTCTCCTTGGCCCTGACTTAAATACATCTTTTATTTTCACGCCTCCACCAACGCCTCTAACACGTCCCCCGTGCTCTTTATTCCCAAGTGCACGTGCTAATAAGTCATCATGGCCTTGTGGAGTCCATGAACCTTCTGATGCTTGATTGTGTAACTCATTCTGTAAAATAAATTCATTAGAAACACTTCATTTCACAAGGATACCCCTGCTGATTTTAAAAAGTATAGTGAATTACCATGGTCAGGCACACATCCTTTGTCTTCTTATTTGGAAAGTAATGACCACCTTGTCCATCAGCTCTTGCACGTGCTCTAAGCTAATCAAAACCGCGTCCAGTACGCTCAGTTGATAGCATTGACAGATTGCTGCAATCAGGATCATTGAGAGAAGTGATGGGGTCATCAATAGACCACTTTGTTCTTTTTGAAGTATATCCACTAGGCCCCAGGTAATGAACATGTTCATTATGTTTCTGACTTTCTTTTGCCTTTTCGCTTATTTCCTGTTTAATAAAGATAAAAAAGTTTCATGTTAGTCAAAATTAGTTAATTCAGATGAATATAAAAAAGATGACAATGATGAAGAAGAATGTGATGTTGGTGAAGAATTAGCTACAGTGATGAATTTAATTTACAATAGAAACTTGGACATTATATTCTGTTAGCTAAGTGTCAGCTTTTTATGACGTTGTATTTATATCTATAGCAGGAGGAGCCATCGTTGAACCACCAACATTTCAATCTTATGAATCCAGTTTGAGTACGAAAGGGGAAGAAACAACAGATGATACCACATCCAGTTCAGTTTTATATGTCAGACTTGTCTCAGTGCAGCAAATTCTACTTTCCGAAACTGTAATTTTGCAATCCCTTGTTTAATTTCATTGTTTTTTATTGGCAATGTGAACTAGTAAACTGCATCTTTACAAGACTGGGTAATTACTAGGATTTTTCAGGTGGGTATAGACAAGATTTGTTGGATGAGAACTTCTCTGAGTTGCTTAACAGTTGCACTGATTCTCATTATCAGTAAGCCTTTTGTCAATGAGATATTTTACTAGGATTTAAGTTTGGGTTTCAGGAACATATTTTACTAATTTCTAATACTATTTTGAGAATTTGTTACAGTAAACTAATTTCTAATAATTTAAGTTTTATTATTTTGAGAATATTATTTTCAATTTCTAATATATCCCTTTTTATGAATTTGTTACAGTAAACAATGAAGAAATTGCTCCAGAAAAAAGAGAGTTGCACTTTTAAAAGGTTAGATTTTATAAATAATTTTTTTCGGTGCATCATGACTTATAAGTAGATTATACTAGAGTTTTTAAAGAGAGTATTATGCTAACTAATCAAGTATATAAAAAAGATTAATCAAGTTGTTGTGATAATTAATGAATTTGAATAACACTTATTTGAGTTTATTTGTTTCTTTTATCTTTTTAAGTAGAGTTAAGTTTTGGTTAGTATATAGTTTTCACCTTAATAAAAATTAGCCATCGTTTACAGAATCTAGATGTGTTATACTTCTTTATAATTTATAATTTATCAGACATGCCTACTTTCAGGAATTGACATTGAATTACCTTAAACTCTGCAGTCTCACGTCTCTATTTGAATGTTTTCCACGTGTCCTCGGTAATGAAGCTGTATTTTTCACACGGATCCTTGCCTTCTCGAAAATAATTCTTATTCAGCTTTCCCTTGAAATCTCTCCACTGCTTTCCTGCTCTTTCTAACACGTTCTTTTTCCGTGAATCATCCAATTTCCACCGGGTCTGAACATAATGAGTTAGTTATAAATTACTAATAGTTAAATATTAGCAAGCAGCCAAAGAATGTTAAATACAGTTGAAGTCAAATGCCTTATCGTCTTATTGTACCTTAATATCTTCCCATATTGCATCTTTCAAGTCTTGATTTACAAGGTCCCAACTCTCGATATTTATATCAACTTGGAATCGAACCACTGATCCTACATAAGTAATAAAATCTTTAAGCATATCCCCAATTGGCTCACCATATTCATTGAAAGAAATGCTACAATCCAAATTCTGTTTTGCGATCCTTCTTTTCAAGTCTTTGCACAACGTTGGACCTCTGCTTCTTTTCTTGACTAATTCTTCAGAACTTTGCTCCCTGTCTTGCTCTCTGTCTTCCTCTCTGTTTTGCTCCCTCCTACCTTCATCTTGATCCATTAATCTTATACTTGTAACATAATAGGTTAGGAAATGTAAGAGCTATTACATATGGTACATATGGTACATTAAGTTATTGCACCAGTAAGATCAAATATCATGTATAGCTGGGATTATTGCAACAGTGTCTAAAAAGCTGATAATTGATACCATTTGTTTCAGAATCCTATGAAAGTTGAACAATTTAAAGTAATTACTCGTATGTGAAAGACTGAAAGTTCTCTAACTCATTACTGGATATGGTCCAGAAAACTTCATTACTACTGAATCATTTCAATTTTGGATATTAACTATATTTTTCAATCTATGAGCAAATCTTTAGTTTTTTGACAGTTTTGCAGATCAAGGTTTGATATGCCATGTACAATCAAGGGACGCTGTTACAAAGTACTTCTGAGATGGATGGACTGTGACAGCTCGCACCTGTTGATGATTGCGTAAATGATTAAGGAAAAACAAATAAGTTCAAAGAGAGACTAATTTGATAGTATCAAATTATTACATTTCTAAATGATAATACAAACACATTACTTGTAATAGACTAAAAATAACTACTATAATGCCTATCTAGATAATTAACTCTGTAACATTTATAGTGCATGACAGTGCAAAACAGTTTAATGACACCAATAAATGAAGTTTGACTTACCTCTGCAGTGTGATGGTCTACTATATCTTTGCACTTATAGCTCCCTTTCTCAGACCTTTTCTACACACGAACAGTCTGCAAAAGAATCACCAGCTTATGCTCTAATCCAATATTAAAATACCAAGTCCAACTGTGCACATGGACAAAATGAGAACCAGTTCATCACTAAGACCAGTCCAGGCACATTATAAGGAAATTCTAATTACGTCGTATTACAAGCCCAAGTTAAAAATTACTACAAAGTTCATATAATTAAGAAGGGAAGAACAGGAGAGAAAAAAGAATTAACAACCTATTAGTATTTATTAGAACCAGAAAACTATGGCCATGTTATCAAAATTTATATAAGTAGAACTACAAGTTCACACATAAGTAAAATATATAGCAATCGAGTTTCTAGTACATCAGTGTCTTCATCTGGCAATAGTATCCGATTAACAAACTTTGGCATGGTATAATCTTCACATTAAGTAAAAGTGAGTCTAGAAAGGAATATCAGCTTCTGTTCTCCAGGCAATATTTTTTCAGGACTTGTAGGTTGGAAATGTTGAACTTAACGTTTTAAAGTAGAATTACTTAAAAAAAATCAACACTTCTGCACACACTTTGTGTCCACTAAATGAATAAATTGAAGATGAATTTGTCAGAGTTCTTCTGTTCTACTATTCTTAATTATAGGGTAGAAAATTACCTTCATTGGCATGAAGGTATTTCAAATCATTATTGATGATCAATCCATACCCCTTCGTCATGGTCATTGCGTGCATAACTTATATCCGTACTATCTTCTATAGATGTGGTTTGTAGGCCAATTGAGAAAGGGGGGTTCTCGTCAAATTGATTATACTCTTCTTCATCTTCGACATTATCAACTCCAATAATACGTCGCTTACCTTGAAGAACAATTGACCACCTCACATCAGCCGGGTCTCGAATATAAAAAACTTGTCTGACCTGTGTTGCAAGTATAAATGGATCGTCCTCATGACCAAACCGATTGAAGTCAACCAAAGTGAAACCTGACTCATCTACTCGAACACCACGACGGATATCAAACCATTTACATTTAAATAGTGCAACTTTGAAATCTTTGTAATCAATCTCCCAGATTTCCTCAATCACCCCATAATAAGACTTTTTTACATCTCGTGATGCAATGGAATTGCCTCTTTCAAATTCTGTTGAAAAAGCTTCTACAGATATTCCACTATTTTGCACGGTGCTCTTATTATCTTGATGTTGTGTGTAGAAACTGTACCCATTTACATCATATCCTTGGAAAGAACTCAGTGGCATGTTTGGGCCATAAGCTAACCACTTCAGAGTATTGGAAACTGTTGAAGGACTTTTTGAATATTGAGACATCACTCGATCTTTAAACCATTTCACAAAAGATCGATTATGTTCATTTGTAACCCACTTGCCACCCTTAGAGGGATTCTTTCGTCGAATCTCCAGTATGTGCTCTTGTAAGTAAGGATTAACTTCTGTCATGTGTTGTAGAACAAAGAGATGGGCTCTATCAAGCATTTCAGCACCGGGAGTGATCATTTTATGTCCTACTGTACCCTGACCGTCAAGTCTACCTTCATGACGAGATCTCGGAATTCCAACTGGATCGGTAGATGCTAGATAGTCCGTGCAAAATTCAATAGTCTCTTCAACCGAATACCCTTCAACTATGCTTGCTTCAGGATGACGCCGATTTCTCACATATGCTTTTAAAATGCACAGAAATCTCTCGAAAGGATACATTTGACGCACATACAAAGGCCTCATGATTGTGATATTATCTCGTTTCTTGTTTATACCTGTATTTTATTTCACTGCGAAATATGGTGATCAGGGGTGGATGATATTACTTGTTTCTTTCTTGGGATTAACCAATGGTTACCTAACTGTGTGTGTCATGACTATAGCTCCTAAAGGATACAAGGTAAGCCAACCAGACAATTGCTTGAAGTGTAACGAACTTGAGTTTTTTAATTTTACGTATTAGTAACAAAGTGTTCATTTTCAGGGTCCAGAACAAAATACATTGGGAAATCTTCTAGTTCTATTCCTTCTGGGCGGTATATTTGCAGGTGCTGCTCTGGACTGGTTGTGGTTAATTGGCAGCACGACTCAATTTTAAAGAGATAATCGCAAACAAGCTTGAATGACGAATGTGCTGAAACCAATATGGACAACTTATTGGTCACAAAGCTATAAACAACTATTGTATATCAGCAACCTAGTGTTTATTTTAACTGTTCTCATTTCCTTTGTAAATTAGCAGTTAGAGATTTAGATCGGGAAAGTAAGTGATAAATAAAGATGCTAAAATGTTTTACGTTTCCAAATTGCACAGTAGAAGTTTCTCAACTTTTTTCTTGATGAGTATGTTTGACCTGATCATGATGTAATCTATAAATTAGAGAAAACTCTTACATTCGACCTGTAAAATGAAATGACACAGAGGAAATAGTGAAGCAGCAGCAGCAGCAGCAGAAGTCGTTAGACTCAGCAACTACAATGAATTTCAAGTGTTCAAACATTAATTGAAGGATGAGCACAAATATTTACATTACGTTATTGAGAACAAACAAACAAAGCGGGTAATTAACGGTTACGCACAGAGCTCGATTTTCACATTCTACACAAGTAAATTGAATTTTTATAATATCAAGTCAATTCTTTATGTTTCAATTACAATGAAGTCAACGAACACATTTTCGGAAAAAACACGAAATGATCAGAGTCACTTTGTAAATTAAACTTATCTGAATCTAAATCAACTGATACAATCAATCAATCAAATTATAATAAATTGAAACTCAAGAATATTAACATAAAGTAAATGATGTATGCTGGATAAATTCAATCAAAACAAAGAAGATTCTGAAATTTACAGATTCATATACACGTGTGTGTGTGTGTGTATATATATATGTATGTATGTATATAGCAAATAGAAACTGTGAAAGCAAGTTGGTGGATTACCTTTGTGAAGATTAAGCAGCACCCTCTTCGATTGTTTAAGCAGCAGCAGCCAAAACCCCACAATCGAAACCCAATCGATTCCCCTTTCTCAGAGCCAACAATCGAACCCTAGAAATCGAAGAAAAATTTTAGTAGCAGGAGATGAAAGGTTTAAAGTGGAATAGTAGCAAGAGATGAAAATTTTAGTCACCCGCGTATGTTAACCCGCGTTTGTTTTTATTTTTTTTAAATTATTTCTTCTTACGTCGGTTAAAAAGAAAACCGACACTGTATATTATCTAAATAGCGTCGGCTAAAAAAAAGACCGACACAATAGCAAAACCAACAGCGTCGGTCGTTTGACCAACCGACACAGAAGACCAACTAGCGACGGCATTCAACTTGACCGACGCTATTCTAACTCTACAGCGTCGGTTAATTGAAACGACCGACGCCTTTAGCTTTGAAAAATAGAAAAAATACGTCGGTTCTCTATTTAACCGACACATTAGGCAGTAAATAGTGTCGGTTCTCTATTCGACCGACAGTATAGGTGCGACTCCTAAAGTGTCTTCTGTACTAGTGTAAATTTTAATACAAAAATTTTATTCCTTAAATTTTTATATTTCTTAACCATTTTATACTTATATATTTAGTTACTATTACATTTTTATATTTAATCATGACAACCTTTGTATGATATATTAATAATTTTAAAAATATATTACGGCTTTTAAAGTGTTACTAATATGTATAACTGTATTTCACAGTTATGCATAATTATTTTTTTATTTTAATCTTAAATTTTAATCTTAAATATTTTAACATTCTAATAACATGTAATATATATTTGTACATTTTTATTTTTAAATGATTTATTTTTCAAACTTATTTATTTAGTTATTATTACATTTTTATATTTGATTATGACACATAATTAAAAGGAGTTTGATCACCAATTGAAATGTTGGTTGTAGTTTGTATCTTACTACTTTTTTGAAGTGTGTTTTCAATAATATTTTATAAATTCTCAGTTTTTGTAATAACATTTAAAAACATACTTTGCAATTTATTGTCGGGTATTTTTTTTCATTTTATTAAAATTGTAGTTTATTTTTAGTTGTATTAATTTTTCATAATTATTATATTTCTTTTCAAAATTTATTATTTATAGAATTTGTAACATTCATAACCAAATATACGGTAATTGTTTTAATTATTTAATAATATAAAAATTAATTTTACACATGTAACATTCACATGAAAATTTATAAATAATATTTTACATAAGAATTATTTTTTGACAAAATGAGTAGGCTTATTTACTTTTTGATATAAATATCTTTTACCAAAAGTACTATTATTTTTTTATTTTAATAACTTTATTTACATGATAATGATTACATAGGGGTGATGTGTAATGATATTATATTTTAATGATTAATTACTAATTATAATATTAATCCTCATCACTAAATCCTAATTATAATATTATAGTGATGACAATCAAATTATAAGCATTTTTTATATAAGATTGTTTTTTGACAAAATGGGTTGATTTATTTACTTTTTAATATCAATATCTTTTATAAAAAAATACTAATATTTTTATTATTCAAATAACTTTATTTACATGATGATCATATTATTATATTTTTATATTTGATATTAATAACGTAAAATAACATATTTATTATAGTTTAGTTTATTTCTTTCATTGTTTGATTTTTTCATATTATAAATTTGTAAATAAAATATTTTAATCATATCACTTAATGTGGTTATGTAATCATTTTTCTTTTATATATATATATATATATATATATTTTTTTCTTTCTTAATCTTATAAATTTTAATCATGAATTTGAAATTTGTTTGGCATTTGTATTTTACTTAATAATATTTTATAATTTTTCGGTTCTAGTAATAATTTTGAAAAAATACTTTACACCCACTTTTCATAGTACTTTTAAATATATTTTATAAGATTTTTATTTCAATTTTGAATTTAATAGTTATTATTATTATTATATTTCTTCCTAATTTTTATATTTTAGAGGATTCATGTGCGCTAAATTATTTAAAAGTCCGTAAGCTTCGATTTTATCAAATTAAGTAAAACACATATAACATTTATCCTTAAATACAATATAAATGTGTAAAATTATCTATTCAAAATATTTGTAATCAAACTTACCTATTTTAATTTTATAAGAAAATTGTTAGGTCACACGGGTGAATACAGTGTATAGCACAATCAAATCGAACTTTAATAACTCAAGTAACAGAAAATAAACTTTATTCAAAATAATAAACCCTGTTAAAGTATGGAACTGTCCTCTCTCAGTGATGAACAAATATCACGAGAGCTGCTAGGGTTACAATGAATAATCTTCTCGATTGTTATAACACTTATAGTGTAAACCCTATGTCTGTGTTTATATACTACACAGTTACAAGATAATCGCAAATTGATATGGAATATAATTCTGCTTCCTAAAATATATCAGTCAGATATCTTTTCTTCCAAGTATTCTATTCTTCATAGAATTCCTTCTTCATGCATATCTCTTCTTATGTTTGTCTCGATCTTCTCTTCCTGTAAATCAGCTGCCTTCCTTATCTGAACGTTTCCTTTAAGTCCTGATATTATCTTCTGATAAATATCTTCTGAACCTTAAGTACTGATGACTTAAGTTTTGACTTCGGTATAAGTGCTGATTTCAGTTAAGTACTGACTTGTCCTGTTTAAGTAAGATCTGTAAACTAAACATAAATCACATTAGTCATGACATTATCAAATATATCTAACAATCTCCCCCAACTTGTAAATTAGCATAATATACAAGTTTAACAGATATTTGATGATGTCAAAAATATTAAGTACAAATGCATGAGAATTTGACTAGATAACTACAACTTACAGTCCTTAAAGCTTTACCAATCTTTAACTTCTAATAACAAATTCAGTCTGTATTCATATCAAAATTTAAGTAGTTGTAGATCTTGACTTGGCTTCATCTTCTGATCTCTCTGATGCCAGGAGTTGTTCTGAGATAGTTCTTCAACAAACATCTCTCAGCATATCTGAGTTCATCAATCATCCTCCTTTTAGCATCTTTAAGTTGTGCAGAATCTTCACCAGTTTGAAAGATTGCAGCCCTGAGATCATTAATTTTAGCTTTCTTTATGTCCTGATCCAGTCTGATCAAATATGCCTTGTCAGACTCAAGATTGAATTCCACAGCCCTGAACCCAGAAATGTAGTTATAATCTTAGCAGAGTTGGGCTTCATCTCAACAATATCACCCTTTTGATCTCTGTACTTTGGAAGATATGTGCTGTCAAACTTAACAGAATAAAGCCTTTTCTTGTCTCTGAATCTGATTCTTCAAATAGTTTGCAGGACTTTCTGTTATTTTGTCATTCACTTGAAGTAAGAATAATACATGTTCTAGTTCTTCAAAATACTTCAGTGGAATGGCATTTTCCCTTATATAATAAACCCTACCATCTGTCATGAAGTACAACAAGATGTGTTCTTTCAAGTAGGTATGGTAAACCATTTGTACAGATTCTAGTTGATTCAATCTCTCAGGAGTTGCTCCAATACCTGGTTCACTTAAGGAAGTTGGATCATTGGTTGTGTTCTGTATTCTTCTTTCATCAGCACTTCCCAATCCAGTTTTATCTCTTGCTTCCTTTCCAGTAACCAATCTTGCTTCAAAACCACTTGCAGTAGTCTTCAAAGGTTGAGTCTGTTTGGCTTCGGTGAATCTTGGTAGGAGTATCTTCGAAGGTTTAACATGAGCAATGTCAGAGGTTTCCTTTGATTTATCTTCTGATATCAAGTTAACTTGAGCTATGTCAGAGGTTACTTGCTTCTTTGAGATATCAGAACTAACTATCTCTTGACTCTGAATAACTTGAGCCATGTCAGAGGTTGTCTTAGAAATTTTTCTTGAAGTCAGAGCAAGATCAGCATTTTCATCAGTAATTTCTTCATTCACAGGAGGCACATAAACCTTGATAGGTTCACCAACTTTCTCTTTGCCCTTGGACCTTGGATCTATCTGCAGTTGTGATTTAGCTTTGGTTGCTTCGGGATTTGTCCTTTCTTTTATCACAATGCCTTTGAGCTTTAGAAGTTTCTTTTTACCAGAAGCTTCAGATTTAGATTTAACTTTTTCTGATTTAAGTCTAGCTTCTTCTTCCATCAGACTCTCCAAGTCTATTCCTGGATTTTCCTTAAGAAATAATTGTCTTGACATTTCTTCATCAAGATCCAAAAGTTCATCAGAACTTATCCTTTTACCAGTAGCAGAATTAATTCTTTTTCCAGCATCAGAACTTGTCCTGTGACTTGTAATTCCAGCTCCTCTTGATGAGAAACTTCTACCTTGACCATGACCTCCACCCATTCCAGAGTTTCCCTGGTCATCTTTTTCATCATCCTTCCCCTTCAGTGTCTGATCAGTTTTGCATTTGGACTTAATTACTTTCTCGCCCTTTTTGGCATCAGCAGGTAACATAAGAGAGACAAGCAATTCCACTGAGGCTTGGATTTCATCGAGTTGAGATTGCTGAGAAGCTTGATTTTTCAAAATATCATCAATCTGAGACTGTTGCTTCTCTTGGGTCTTCTCAATGTAAGCAACTCTGTCAAAGGTAGGTTGGAAGAATTTTTTCTTATCAAGTTTCCTAGTCATATCTTGCTTGAGCAATTCTTCCTTGACTTGATGTAACTCTTCATGAGTTGTTGAATGGAGACCTTGCAGATGTCTAGTACTCAATGCAGTGACTCGAAGCTGTGTCTTGAAATCATCATTAATTAACATTTCATCAGCTTTTGCCAAGTGCTCAGCAAGAATCTTTTCAGATGGAACAAAGGTAACTGAGTTCCATTCCTTAGTCCACTTCTGTCCTCGAGGAGTTTCACTCCAAGGTATTGGTGCGTCTCCTCGTACAAACTTCTTGACTAGTTCAGTTTTAGAAATAGTTTGTGGAGGTGCATGTCCTGAAGGACCTGCTTCATCAGCATCTGCATTTGGAGCAGTATCACCAGTAGGGTCAGCATTTGAAGTATCAGAACTAACAGAATTAGCATCTTTTGATAGAACAACAGTATGAGAAGCAATTGAGGCTTCAACATCATACTCTAAGTGCTGATCTGGTTCCAAGTTCTGATCAACAGCCATATCCTGATGCTCACCTATATTCTGATCATCAACATCTAGATGCAGAGAATGTGTTGGAGACAATTCTGGAGTTTTAGTAGCATCAGGAAAAGGTGTTGTAGATGGATTAATTATTGTTGGAGCTTCTAAGTAAAGAACCTCAGGCACAACCAGGTTCTGAATTTCAATTTTAGCACTTGTGCCTGGGTCTACAGGAGATACAGTTTCATGTACAGGAGACACAGATGGTGTGTTTGCCTTTTCTGTAGCAGCTTCATGAGTTGGAGTCAATGGAGAAGCAGTGGCTTCAGCAAATTCCAGTTCTTGTGAGATCAGAGATTCCTGATCTCCTCCCTTAGCTGCTGCTTCCTCATCATCTGAAACTGGCCTTTTAGCTCTCTGTTTCTTGTATCTCTTAGAAGGTGGGGATTCCTTGGGAGGTTCAGCAGAAGTCATTCTCCTAAGCCTTTTGAGAAGCTTAGATCCCCCAATCCCAGAATCCTTCTGAGAAGAAACTTTCTCAGCTTCTTTAATAACAGGTTCTGATACAGAAACCTGTTCCTCACTATTAGACTCATCTCTCAGAACAATCCTCTTTCTCTTCTATGGTGTTTGAGAAACAGTCTTTGTCCTCTTGGGAGAGATATGATTTGAGATATGTTTAGAGGGAGGGTTGATGTATAGATGTATGAGTGGTATGTTCTGATGGTAGATGTGGTGTTTGGGATGTGGTGGTGGGTTGTACATTAGGATAAACAGATCTATAGATTTCAGGATCAGCATTTACCAAGATCTGTTTTACAGACTGAGGAATCTGTAAAGGTCTAACCAACTTTTTCTTAAGGTCAGCATTAACCAAGTCATTAAAGGCTCGTTTTGCAATTTTAAAGGGTGGATATAAAGAACTGGCTAGTTGAGGGGCATCAGTACAGCAAAAGGTATATATAAGCTGATAGAATCTAGCAAAGTAAACTACATTTCTATCTTCTGTCATCCTATCCCTTATGAACCCTATCACAGCACTTGCAAAATCAAAATGAGTTTTGTTAATAATAGCATACCCGATGTGCTGACTCATAATTGGAATGACATCAAAGTTTGAACACTTATTCCCGAAGGCTTTAGTGATGCAGTCAAAGAAGAAGCTCCATTCTTTTCTGATATGTGCCCGTTTCAACTGTCCAAGCTTAGCCAAACTCTGTTCATACCCCAAACTGTCCATTAACTCTTGTAGAGCTGATTCCTCCGGTGTTGAAAAAGTACAGCCTTCTGGTAAATGTAAGGCCTTGCGAATTGTACCAGGAGTTACCACATGTTCAGAATCATCCACTTCAAAAACAATACTGGGAGTACCAGTTGCACCATCATTATCAAAATGCCCAGTCCGCCAAAACGTCAGAACTTGTTGGCTTGAAAAGACTGAAGGCTGGATCAATGCATACCCAATTTCACTGTGTGCAAGAAGATCTTGCACAAAATGCAACTCAGACGGAGCTTCATCATGATCGAGAATTGCAACATACTTATTTGGAACGAACTTAGCTCCATCAATGATCAAATCCTTAGGTGCCATGAGAAAAATCGAAAATTAAGAGTGCCTGTTAGGTGTTTGATAAAATGTCTGTATGAAAAACCAATGTCAAGAGATGAGAGAGAGTAAAAGCAAAGAAAGAGAGATAAAGTCTAAAAGTAAATAAAAGATTGTATAATCTTCTCTCTCTTACTTATACTTGGTAAAAAAAATATAACCGTTGGACACCCAGTAATCCCATTAATTGAGGTAAGACAGTTTTAATTCAAAATTTAAACTGTTCCCACTTATTCAATTATTTTCACTGCAAAACCAATATTCTGAAAATAAATTTCAAGTGTGAGAATGACCAAAATAAATCAAGTAAACAAGTACTGATATTTTAAAGTCAGAACTTAATTTAAATCAATGATTAAAATGATCATCAGAACATGGATATATCAGGATTTAACAGTGCAGTAAATGTGCAAACATCTCAGAGACAGAATCTTGCAAAAATAAGAAATTTCATTAATATATTAAGAGAATACATTCATAAAATTGAAATTACATCAGAGAATTATAAGACTGTTCTAAGCTTCTAATCCTAACATCAACAGCCTTAATCCTAGCTCAAGAAGCAGGGCAAGGCTGACGATGAAGAAAAACAGGAAGAAGAAAATAAGTTATTTCTTCTTCCTACTGTCTACAAAAAGAATAGCGAGTCTGATGATTCGCTCTTGCTGGCGGAGAGCTTCCAGCCTTTCCTCCTTCAATCGCTCCAGATGGTGATGGTAGTCCATATAAAAGAACAGAAGGTGTGTGAGAACCTCCTGGGGAACCGAGTCCCAAATCTCATCAGGAATGATAGTCATGTGCCATTCCTGCTGCCATCCCTCACAGCCTAATTCCATGTTGAAGGTCTCATAGTTTAGAAATATATTGTAGTTAACCATGATGTTGTGTATATAAGGGAAAAGAGAGTAAGTGTTTGAGGAAGGGAATAATGTTTAGCTGGAAGGAGGTGTTTGTTTATATAGGCAATAGAATGTCAGGAGATGCATGGATAATTTAATGCGGACAGGTAGAAATAATTCTACCCCGTCTCCCTAGACTGGGAAGACGAAAAACAGTCATTGGAAGTGTAAGACAGTATGTAAGACAGTATTTAATGCGCACAAGAAACAAGTAAAAATTACTGTGCATGTACGTATTCTATGAACCCTAATTAGATTGACTGTTAATATTCTACCCAAATATATTCTGATTGAAAAAGGAGACTGTTTCAAATTGTAACCACAAATAAGTCAAGTAAAGGATCAGAATTTAATATCAGAACTTAGACTTATATCAGAACTTAACAGTCATCAGAACATGATTTTTGAACTCAAAAAATGAATGCCTATCTCCGTAATTCTTCACCCAAATTCTGATATCGATTCTTCAGAACTTAATCATCAGAACGTTCAATAGAACATGTCCTCAGAATTTATGCAATCTTACACATAAACTGTTCATCTACAACAACATGGATCACCACAGAAATTTTCATCATTCATATGGAGTGTTAGTGTGTGCATTAAGCTAAATATCAGACAAAGAATAAAGTCTGATTCACTTCAGTACATCTTAGAAATAAGGCATAACTAAAACTTTACTTAAAATCTGTCATTATTCTGAAGCCTACTATTAAATGAGTTCATGCATGAGTCCACCTCAACTGTCTTGTGCTAATTTTGTGCATCTTTTTAAATTCCATTTTGCAGTGGCTTCTCAGTGTAAGTGAGTCACGACTGCTTATCAGAATTTATGCTATTATCAGAGTATTTCTCCAGTAATCATAGAGTGTGAAAAGTCACCAAGAAAAATATTTATTTTCTTTTCTGATGCATATTACTTAATACCAGCAATGCACTTGGGTCGTCCCTTCCACATTTTTACTCTAGATCTCAAAGGAGTACCTGATTTTTATTCCTTGTTTCTTTTCCTTTTTCTGTTGATAAGTGAGGTTTATCAGTACTTAGTACATTCAACAGATTTACTAGAATCAGAACTTAACAGATGAGAAGCATTATTCTAGTTTTTGACTTAGTAATAAGATAGACAAAGTAAACTCAACTAAGCTCAATATCAGACTTTGCTTGTGTCAATAAGTTTCCACAGAAATAATTACTTCTAACATGGGATCTCTAGTATATTGAAGATTACTAGGTCAGCATGTAGCACAGTTATCATCATAGGATTGAATAGTCACAGAAAGAGTCATATCACTATCAGAGTTTAGAAATTCACATCAGACAACAATCAGTACTTAAGCAATTTTCAATTAAGCACAGAATACACAAAGATAGTAATATCTGTAAATACTGATCATAAAGTCTGATGCAGTAGAACAAAAGCTAAGCAGATTTAGAGAAAGAACCTGAAACCATTCCAAGTTTATTTACCAATCTTGTAAAAGTAGCTTCACACAGTGGTTTTGTGAAGATATCTGCTAGTTGTTGATCTGTTGGAACAAAGTGCAATTCCACTGTACCTTCATCCACGTGTTCCCTTATGAAGTGGTACCTAATGCTGATGTACTTTGTCATTGAGTGTTGAACTGGATTACCTGTCATAGCAATAGCACTTAGATTATCACAGTAAATAGGGATTTTAAAATATGTTAACCCATAATCCAGTAACTGATTCTTCATCCAAAGAATCTGTGCACAACAGCTTCCTGCAGCAATGTACTCTGCTTCTGCAGTTGATGTGGAAATTGACTTTTGTTTCTTGCTAAACCAAGAAACCAATCTGCCTCCAAGAAATTGGTAGCTTCCACTTGTGCTTATCCTGTCAATTTTGCAACCTGCAAAATCTGCATCTGAGTAGCCTATTAGTTTAAAATCTGATTCTCTGGGATACCACAATCCCAGATCAGCTGTTCCCTTAAGATATTTAAAAATCCTTTTCACAGCTGTTAAGTGAGGTTCTCCTGGATCTGCTTGAAATCTTGCACAAAGACAGGTAGCATACATGATATCAGGTCTACTAGCAGTTAGATAGAGTAGAGAGCCAATCATACCTCTGTAATCAGTAATATCTACTGATTTACCAATATCCTTATCCAGTTTTATTGTAGTGGCCATGGGAGTGGATTCACTTGAACAATCTTGTATCCCAAATTTCTTCAGCAAATTTCTGGTGTACTTGGTTTGATAAATAAAAGTGCCTTCTTCATTCTGCTTGGCTTAAAGGCCCAGAAAATAGCTAAGTTCCCCCATCATACTCATTTGATACCTTGACTGCATCAGTTTGGCAAACTTCTTGCAAAGTCTGTCATTTGGAGAACCAAAGATGATATCATCAACATATATCTGAACCAGAAGTAAGTCCTTTCCATGGTTGAGGTAGAACAGTGTTTTGTCTATAGTTCCTCTGTTAAATCCACTTTCTAGAAGAAACTGAGCTAAAGTCTCATACCATGCTCTTGGAGCTTGCTTAAGTCCATAAAGTGCTTTATCAAGCCTGTAGACATAATCTGGATATTTGGAATCTACAAAGCCTGGAGGTTGTTCAACATATACTTCTTCCTCCAATTCTCCATTGAGAAAAGCACTTTTCACATCCATTTGAAAGACAGTAAACTTTTTGTGAGCAGCATAAGCCAAAAATATCCTTATGGCTTCCAATCTAGCAACTGGTACAAATGTTTCATCATAATCAATTCCCTCCTGTTGAGAATATCCTTTTGCAACTAGCCTTGCCTTATTCCTTGTAATTATGCCATCACTATCAGTTTTGTTTCTGAATACCCACTTTGTACCAACAACAGATCTGTTCTTTGGTCTTGGCACTAGGGTCCAGACTTTGTTTCTTTCAAATTCATTTAACTCTTCCTGCATTGCTTGCACCCAATCAGCATCTTGAAGAGCTTCTTCCATTTTCTTTGGCTCAGTCTGAGAAAGAAAAGAATTGTATAGGCATTCACTTGAAGTAGCTGTTCTAGTTCTGACACCTGCATCAGGATTTCCAATTATCAAATCAGGTGTATGTGATTTAGTCCACTTCCTTGCAGATGGAAGGTTTTCTCTAGAACTGGATGCTCCCCCATGATCCATGTTATCTTCATTAACATTTTCTGATGCTCCCCCTGAAACTATGCTCTCTGTGTTGGATTTTTCAGAATTTAGATTTTCAGAACTATCAGAACTTGGCTTATCAGAACTTGACGAGTCAGAACTTGAAGATCCAGTTGTCTGTTCTGATGCTTCTTGAGATGTGGTTGTCTCTTCAATATGCGCCCCCTGCACATGTGCATTTTCCTTTGGCATAGTCACCACAGTTTCAATAACATCAGAGCTTAATCAATCAGAGTTTGTAGTATTAGAATTTAGACTGTCAGGATTTTCAGTATCAGAATTTAAGTCTTCATTTTCAAATCTCAGCTGCTCATGATCATTGAAGTCTTCAAGCCCAGTAACCTTCTTATCATCAAAGGAGACATTGATAGATTCCATGACCACTCTTGTTCTCAAGTTATAGACTATGAAGGCTTTTGTGAAAAGTGGATACCCAACAAAAATTCCTTCATCAGCTTTTAGATCAAATTTGGACAGCTATTCAGGGTGAGTCTTAAGAACAAAACACTTGCATCCAAACATGTGAAAATACTTCAGATTTGGCTTCTTTTTCTTTACAATATCATATGGTGTCTTTCAATGCTTGTTAATTAGTGTTGCATTCTGAGTAAAACAAGCAGTCTGCACAGCTTCAGCCCAGAAATAGGTTGGAAGCTTTACTTCATCAAGCATTGTTCGTGCAGCTTCAATAAGAGTTCTATTCTTTCTTTCAACAACTCCATTTTGCTGTGGAGTTCCAGGAGCAGAGAATTCCTGCTTGATTCCATGGTTTTTGCAGAACTCTTCCATTATCAAATTCTTGAACTCAGTACCATTATCATTCCTTATTATTTTCACAGAATCTTTGACCAATTTATCTAGTTGCCTGACATGATCAATCAAGATAGATGCAGTTTCACTTTTTGTGTGCAAGAAATACACCCATGTGTATCTGGTGAACTCATCCACTATGACCATAGCATATTTCTTCTTTGCAATAGACATGACATTTACTGGACAAAATAGATCAACATGTAGAAGGTGATAAGGCTCAAGAATTGATGATTCAGTCTTGCTCTTGAATGAGGATTTCCTTTGTTTAGCCTTCTGACAAGAATCACAAAGACCATCAGGAGCAAATACTGACTTTGGCAGTCCTCTCACAAGATCTTCCTTGACTAGTTCATTTATATTGTTGAAATTTAAATGAGAGAGTTTCTTGTGCCAATTCCAGCTTTCTTCAATTGATGCTCTACTCATCAGATAGATTGCAGAACCATCAGTACTTGTTGAAAGCTTGGCTTCATAGATGTTACCACGCCTGTATCATTTCAGAACAACTTTGCATGTAGATTTACTTACAACTTCACAGTGTTCTTCAAAGAAATCCATATGATAACCTCTGTCACAGATTTGACTAACACTCAGCAGATTGTGTTTAAGTCCTGAGACCAGAGCTACTTCCTTAATGATGACATTCCTAAGATTGATATTGCCATATCCCAATGTTTTTCCAATGTTGCCATCTCCATAAGAAACACTTGGGCCAGCCTTCTCCACAAAGTCTGATAGCAGGGCTTTATTTCCAGTCATATGTCCTGAACATCCACTGTCCAGAACTAGGATGTTTTTCATGTTGCCCTTTAATTCAACAGCTTCAGAACTGCTTTCAGCACTTGCCTTATCAGCATTTGCCATCAGGGCATAATTCTCCTCACTTTCAGAATCTGAGGCGTTTGTCCAGCTTTTCTTCTTTGTGACAAGAGCCTTGCCTTTGTCACTCTTCACTTTCTTGTAATCAGGAGATATGTGGCCTTTCTCACCACAGTTGTAGCATTTGACATGTGTATAATCTCCTCTGTCAGACTTTCCTCCTCTGCCCTCAGATTTTCTGAAATTCTTCTTATCAGAACTTGCGCCTTTCCTGAAAAACTTATTTCCCTTCCTGAACTTCCTGTATGCAATCTTTGTGATTCCTTTCACCATAAGAGCACACAGCTTCATCATCTCTTCATCAACATCCGTCTCTGGCAAGCTTTCAGATTCTGAGTCATCATCACTTTCAGAACTTGATGACTCAGTATCAGACTTTATGAAGAGAGCTTTCCCCTTGTTTTTCCTTGAGGTAGCTGCCTTGGGGGATTCTTCTTCAGCCTTAAGAGCAACTGTCCTTGACTTTCCTCATTTCCTCTTGCTTCTTTGTTCCATCTCAAGTTCATGAGTCTTGAGCATTCCATAAATTTCATCAAGAGTTGTTTCATCAAGATTATAGTTGTCTCTTATTGTTGTTGCCTTCAAATCCCAGCATTCAGGAAGAGCTAACAGGAATTTAAGGTTTGAAACTTCAAGATCATACTCCTTATCAACCAGTGACAAATCATTGAAGAGTTTGACAAATCTATCATATAAATCAGTCAATGACTCATTTGCCTTTGAGTCAAAGTGTTCATACTCTTGAGTGAGTATTGTCTTCCTGTTCTTCTTAATCGTATCCGTTCCCTGACATCTTGTTTCCAAGGCATCCCATATCTCCTTTGCAGTCTTGCAGTTTATTACCCTGTTTGACATTACATTATCAATAGCGCTATGCAGTAAGTGTCGTACCTTAGCATCCTTAGCAATTGATGCGATATCTTCAGCATTGTAATCACTCTTCTCCTTTGGTACAGACTTTGCTGCTTCACCTGCAACTGCAACTGCGAGCTTGGTTGGTTTGTGAGGCCCTTCCTTGATTTTATCAAGATATTTTGGATCTGTAGCTTCCAGAAACATGGTCATCCTCACCTTCCATATGGGATATTCAGATGGTCTCAATATGGGAACTCTAATAGTCTCATATCGGCTTTGAATTTGTGTCTTTGGAGGTTCTTCAGCTTTGGTGGGCTTAGTTGGAGTTTCTACTTCAGACATGATTATTTTTGGATCTTAAACTGTTTGTGTGTTAACAGATAGACTCTGATACCACTTGTTAGGTCACACACACTGTAGAGGGGGGTGAATACAGTGTATAGCACAATCAAATCGAAATTTAATAACTCAAGTAACAGAAAACAAACTTTATTCAAAACAATAAACTCTGTTATAGTATGGAACTGTCCTCTCTCAGTGATGAACAAAAATCACGAGAGCTGCTAGGGTTACAATGAATAATCTTCTCGATTGTTATTACACTTATAGTGTAAACCCTATGTCTGTGTTTATATACTACACAGTTACAAGATAATCGCTAATTGATATGGAATATAATTCTGCTTCTTAAAATATATCAATCAGATATCTTTTCTTCCAAGTATTCTATTCTTCATAGAATTCCTTCTTCATACATATCTCTTCTTATATTTGTCTCGATCTTCTCTTCCTGTGAATCAGCTGACTTCCTTATCTGAACGTTTCCTTTAAGTCCTAATATTATGTTCTGATAAATATCTTCTGAACCTTAAGTACTGATGACTTAAGTTCTGACTTCAGTATAAGTGCTGATTTCAGTTAAGTACCGATTTGTCCTGTTTAAGTAAGATCTGTAAACTAAACATAAATCACATTAGTCATGACATTATCAAATATATCTAACAAAAATGACACTACCTTAACCCTATTAACAAATAATTTATTGATTGTTATTTATATTTATTTTTTAAGATAATTGTTACTTATTATATATATTTAACACTTTTTATATTATTTATACAATTTAAGTATATATAATTATAATTCAATTTTTTAATTCATTACTTATTATGTAATACAATATTAGATTAAATACATTAAATATTATCTAAAATGTATTTTATTAGATTTATATTTAAATTTTGAGTTGTAATAGTTTTTTATTATTGTATTTCTTCCTTGTTTTTAAGTTTTATAAGATTTATGTGCTCTAAATGTTTTCAAAAACAAACTACCTATTGGGTTTATTATACAAATTATTAAGTATTATAATAAAATATTAAAATAAATGAAATAGATATAATATATAGTATTTTATTAAATTTGTATTTCAATTTTTAATTGTAATAATTTTATTATTAAGAATATTTATCTATAGTATGTAGATTAATAATTTTGCAATGTTATTCTCAAATTAAGAATATTTTTAAACTATATTTGATACAAATAAAAAAAATAATAACTAATCATACATTTAAAAAGACTTAAAATTATTATTATTATTATTTTCATATTAGGTTTATCAACGCATGTATCATTCCTGCTAAGCACATCATGTACTAGGGTGTATGTGCGACTCGTTCAGATCATGAGCTGGGATATCCTTTACTCCAATTATATATAGGATATAATTTATGCTAGTTTAAATTTGTACATTCAAAACAAAGCGTCTTATTTCTGGGATGTTACAGGTTCCAATCCTCTAAGAGCACATGCACCGGGGTTATAATAAAGTTGATTCATCAACTTTATTGATGGTGTTTTGAATAAAATTAATGCAGCGGTTCAAGTTTTGCTCCATCAAATTTTGATGGCCCATCAGTTCATTAGGCTGGGCATTGATTTCTGATGGAGTAGGCAATGGCCGTTAATTACTGGGACCCACTGATTGTGAGATTTTTTTAACTCCTGCTCTGCTACTCTTGTTGCTAGTAACGACTATTTAACTTTTAACGGCTATAAATTATTTCAACGTTTATTTTTTTTGCCTATAAATAGCTATCTTAAACATTCATTTGCAATATCAATATTTTTATCCTCATATTTTCCTATAAATTTTGTGATTTATTTATATTTATAATTAAGAAAATGGGTTCTAATTGGCTTCCTTCCGAAGAACTGCAATTATGTGTTTCTTGGGTTCGACAATCTATCGATCCAATTACCGGAAGATATTCAAACAAAAATAATTTGTGGGGGCGAATTCATGAAGATTATGTACAAAATTGGTGTGGCACTCTCGAGAATCCTCATGCTAAACCTCGTTCAAAAATTGCACTTAACTCGCATTGGGCACCACTGAAAAGATTGCTAAAAAATGGCATTGTGCCAAGAATCAAGCTAGTAGATATAGTGCAAGCGGGACCAATTTGATAGATGAGGTAAAAATTTTAATATATTTTTTTAATATATTTTATATTTTTTGTGTGCTAAATTAATATCCAAAAATTATTATTTTTTCGGATAACTCAAGCTCAAGCACTATATTTCAAGGAAATGAATAAAACATTCGACAAATGGGATTGCTATGAAGCAGTTGCAGCACATCCTCAATTTGTAGACGTTCACACTAGTTCTCCTCCATTTCAATGAAACTTTCCAACACAAATGGAATCACCAATCAATCTGAATAGCGACGATTGCGTTGATGAAGAAGGTTTCATTACTCCATATTCTAATCGAGAAACGGAAAGTCCTTCTAGTCCTGTTCGACCGATGGGAGTAAAGGCGTCCAAACAAGCAAAAAAGAAAGGAAAACAAGGTATGACTAAAAAAGAAGAGATGTCTTTATCTATTTTTAATAATATGCAAAATAACCAAAAACAGATGGTAGAGGCGAACATCAAAAGAGATGAGGAAACCCTTCAAATGTCGAGGGAGATTTTAGAACTTGAGAAACGAAAGGAAGCAAGACACGAAAGACTTGATGCACTAGAGGAACGAAAAGAAGCACGGTTGGCAAAACACGAAGCTATTGAAGAAATTAAGGGAGCAAACGAAGATCATGAAAATGGATACTAGTTAAATGACTCATAATATAAAAAAGTGGTTTAAAAGAAAGAAGGCGGAGATCATGGAGCAAGTGAATGAGACTACTAGTGATGGTTCTTATGTTCCTCGCTTTGACAATGATTATTATGATTAGATATAACTATGTAGTTTGTTTTTTAATTCAACTATGTACTTTGTTTTTCAATTCGACTATGTAATTTGTTTTAAAAAAAATTCTATGTTCAGTGTTTTGAAATTCAATAAAAAGAAATTTATTTCAATACTCAAGTCGTACATATCAACAAATAACAACTTGACATATATAACTAATGATTGGCTTCTATTTTCCAGTTGTGTTCTACCAAATTATTTTGAAGCATTGTATGGATATAAGCCGATTCTAAGTTCTCAATACGATCCCAAAATGCTTGTTGATTTCTTCCATCCCTTTGTACTGGTGCAAAAGGAATTCGAACTCCATTACAATCTACCGGCCCATCATAAACCTGTGACGCTGTTGGATTCATTAGATCTTCTTCTACCGTTTCTACAAATTCTTCTTCCACAAATTCATCCTCAACTATCATGTTATGCAATATGATGCAAGTCATCATGATGCTTCTAAGTGTTGAAGGCTTGTGCATTCGAGCACCGTGACGAAGAATACCCCATCGAGATTGTAAGATACCGAAACATCTCTCAACATCTTTACGATACGCCTCTTGCTTCTTAGCAAACAATTTTTGTGATTGAGTGGCAGGGTTTGATATAGTTTTTACAAATATTGAATATCTAGGATAGATTCCATCAGCAAGATAATAAGCGTTGTTGTATCTTTTGCCATTGACGTGAAATACTACCCTTGGACTATCTCCTCCGATGACCTTATCAAACACGGGAGACTGACCAAGAACGTTTATATCATTTTGAGCTCCAGGCACAACGAAAAAAGCGTGCCACACCCAAGTGTCATAGGAAGCGACTGCCTCTAAAATGATAGTAGGGCATCCTTTCCGACCACTATAAGCTCCTCCCCACCCGCTTGGACAATTTCTTCCACTCCCAGTGCATACAATCGATACTTCCAATCATACCTGGAAATCCCCTTTGTTCCCCCCTTGTTAAAAGCCTTCGTAAATCTGCTGGTGTCGGAGCACGAAGGTACTCTTCACCAAAGAGCCCTTCCACTTGTTGACAAAATATTTTCATACACTCAAGTGTGGTTGATTCTCCCATTCGACATATTTCGGCACATTGATCAGCCGCTGCACCATAAGCTAGCATTCGTAGTGCAACAGTCATTTTTTGTTCTGGTAACAACCCTAATAATCTAATTGCATCTGTTTTTTGATGCCAATAGGAATCTTGAGTACAAAGAGCGGTCATGATGCGATTGAAAACATGAGGCCGCATTCGATACCTCCGACGAAAATCATCCTCATTGAATATTGGACGATCAACGAAATAATCTGCCATGAGATTTTTTCCTCTTGATAGCCTTTTTCTAGGATGATTAGAAGATTTTCCAGGTCTTGAGCCTCGCCCTTGTGGTTCATCTGGGGTATCGATGAACTCCTTCATCATCGCCGCTTCGGTCACCATGGTATTAATAATTTCAGACTCTTCTTGATTGTGTTTTTGTCTCTGACTCAATAATCTTTTTAAAGAATTCATATTGCAAAGATTGTATTGATTTTGAGATGACTATAATATGAAGATCATAATATTATTTATAGACAATTTTTTATGTATAAGTTTAGATCATGACACGTGTCATAATGTGATTCAACGAAAATCTTATCAAAAATTTAAATTTATCCACTATCTTATCAAAAATATGAAATTATCCAGCAATGTATTATTGGATACTATTTATGGGACCATTAAATAATTGAGATGAAATTAAATTTATGATATATATATAATTATTTATTTGATGAATAGTAATTGATGGATTGATGGAGTTATGCGGGTGTATAAAAATTAAGAAAAAAAGTGATTCTAGCATGAATAGTAATCAACTCCATTGATTGAATTGATGAATTGATGGACTTGAGGGGTGCATATGCTCTAAGCATGTACTCCTCCGTACCCGTTTACTATTTACACGTATTTTGAGGCTTTTCTAAAATATAATTTGATAATGTTTTTTTAATTTTTTTTTGAATAAAAGTTTAAACAAGAAATTTTTATTCAGAAAAAAAAATTTAAAAAAATATTATGAAATTATATTTTAAATGAGTATTGAAAAATGTGCCCAAAAAATAAGGTATAAAATTTAATCTGACACAAGAAGTAATAATTATTTATAAAAAAAAAATAAAGCGCAAAACAACCCCTAAATTGAGCTGTGCAAGAACAGACAAAATAAACTACTGACTCTACTCATGGCAATTCAACGTCTCATCTCTCAAACACCCAAAATAACGCCACGATTATCAACCCAATTACAATTTTCAACAACCCATTTTCTTAAATCAAATGAATCAAAAAGCACACCACTATCGAACTCTTTCTTGGTTGAAAACATTTTGTTGTGTTTAAAACAAGGTACTCTCAGTTCTCACACTAACTATTTATTTCAGTTAAACCCATGTTTATATATCACTGTTCTTGATCGTTGTAGTCCTAATTTGCAAATGGGTCATCATTTTGTTGATTTAATTGGTAGATATCATCCTAAGTTTAAACATTCCTCAAGTTCTTTAAGTGCTGCTGTGTATGTTTTGTTTAGGAGTCGTAGAGTTTCCGATGCGCAAGCTTTGATTTTGAGAATGGTGAGGAAGAGTGGCGTTTCGAGAGCTGAGATTGTAGATTGTGTTGTTTTAGGGTTTAGGAGTTTTGGGTTTGGGTGTTTAGGGGTTTTTGATTTGTTGGTTAAGAGTTATGTGCAAGCTATGAAGTTACGGGAGGGAGTTGAGGCGTTCGGGTTGATTAGGGAGAGGGGTTTTTGTGTTTCGATTAATGTGTGTAATAGTTTGATTGGTGGGCTTGTGAAGGTTGGGTGGTTTGATTTAGCGTGGGAGGTTTATAGGGGGTTCGTTGCGAGTGGGATTGAGAGTAATGTGTTTACGTTGAATATTATGGTTAATGCGTTGTGTAAGGATAGAAAAATTGGTGATGTGAAGGCGTTTTTGGTGGAAATGGGAAAGAAGGGGGTTTATGCGGATTTGGTTACGTATAATACGCTGATTAATGGGTATTGTCGTCAAGGTATGGTAGAAGAAGCTTTGGGATTGACGAAAACCATGAGGGATCAGGGTTTGAAACCGTGTTTATTGACTTATAATGCTATTTTAAATGGTATGTGTAGGATAGGAAGATTTGATAGAGCAAAGGAGACTTTGAGTGAGATGGTTAATGTTGGAGTTAGTCCCGATACAGCTACTTATAATACATTGCTTGCTGAATGTTGTAGAAAAGATTATCTGCCTACAGCCCAAGTGATTTTCGGTAAAATATTGCAGGAGAATCTTGTTCCTGATTTATTTAGTTATAGCTCGATGATTGCATTGTATTCAAGAAATGGACATCTTGATCGAGCATTAGCATGTTTTGAAGACATGAAAAGGTGTGGATTGGTACCGGATCATGTGATTTATACTATCATTATTGGTGCATATTGTAGGAATGGAGTTATGTCAGAGGCTATGAAGCTGAGGGATGAAATGGTGGAAAGAGGTTGCGCCATAGATTTAGTTACCTACAATACTCTTCTGAATGGTTTGTGCAGAGAAAAGATGCTAGCTGAAGCTGAAAATCTTTTCAATGAGATGATGGAAAGGGGTGTATTTCCAGATTTTTACATTTTCACCACTTTAATAGATGGATATTGCAAGAACAGAAATATGAATAAAGCCGTAAATTTGTTTGAATCAATGCTTCAACGAAATCTTAAGCCAGATGTTGTGATGTACAATGCTTTGATTGATGGATTTTGCAAAGAAGGTGACTTGGAAAGAGCTAGTGGCTTATGGAATGATATGATTACAAAGAGTTTATTTCCTAATTATATGACTTACAGTATTCTGATTAATGGATTTTGTAGCAATGGTGAGGTATCAAAAGCATTAAGATTTTGGGATGAGATGGCTGAAAAGGGTATTGAACCAACCATTGTGACTTGTAACACCGTAATAAAAGGTTTCTGTAAGACAGGGGATTCGGCAAAAGCAGATGAGTTTCTAAGTGGCATGATTTTTAAAGGTATTTCCCCCGACCAGATTACGTATAACACGCTCGTACATGGATTTATAAGGGAAGAAAATATGGATAAAGCTTTGGACTTTGTTAGTAGAATGGAAAATCAAGGGCTATTACCTGACAGATATACATACAATGTGATTATGGACTGTTTTTCCCGGGAAGGTCGAATGCATGACGCTAATCTGATATACAGGAAGATGATCGACAGGGGTGTAAATCCTGACAGATCCACATTTATATGTCTGATAAATGGATATGTTACGCAAGACAATTTAAAAGAGGCATTTAGGTTCCATGATGAAATGCTGCAGAGGGGTTTTGTGCCGGATGATAAATTTTGAGTATGCAACTGTTGCAGAAATTAAGATTGATATCTTGCTCCGTGCTCAGCTGTAAAACCAAATATTGTATGATATATGTTACTGTAGATGGAGGTTTATTTTTGTCGTCATGAGGTTATACTCTCAAATTGGTTTTGGTCTCTGAAGCTTTAAGTTATGTGCTTCCTTATATTAGGCCATAAACAGTTAACTATTGAGACATGCACTCCAAAGCTGAACAGGTAAAAGGACTTTCATACTCTTGATTATGTGAATGATCTTCTCCTTTCTTAAAGTTCTGTTTCTTACTCTGGTTTATGAAATTATTTTCCGATTTTGTTTTATTATTATTATTATTATTATTATTATTATTATTGTTATTATTATTGTTATTATTATTGTTATTATTATTGTTATTATTATTATTATTATTATTATTATTATTATTATTATTATTATTATTATTATTATTATTATCATTATTATACCTTTTCATGCTATAGATATCTCTTAACGTGCAGTTTCTGAGCTTTTTGCTGGCTTGTCTAGCATATAGACCGTAAGCTTTATATTTACCCCGCTCATCTTAATTCTTACTTACGTAAATGTATATGTCTATCTTAGATTTTTTACCCAAGTATTTTTCTCGATTATTGGTTGTCTTATTTACTGATATTGCTATTTTGGATATAATACAAAAAATCTATATCCTTGTGTTTGGCGTATTAGAAGATTTTGTGGTTCTTTCTTTACCAGTAGTATGATAAACACTGTTTTAGTGCTTGCTGTCGGATCAGTAGGCAGCTGATGTCATCTGAAGCTGACTCTTCATCTTTTCATTTCCGGTAGGTGTATAAAAGACAGTAAATTAATTTTACTTCTATCAATTTTTTTAAAAATCGATCTCTTTTTTCATTTAGATATCTAATTTAGCACACAAGTTCATTACTATATACTTGCTAGTGTAATTTGACAATTACCTGGAAATAAATTATACATTTTTGGTAATCAGATTTTACCGCGGAACAACGGTAAAGCTAGTATCGTCTTATTTTGTTAAATTTCTTGTGTTTCAAATGGTTCAGATTCAGATTTATAAAGTAGGATAAAGAGAGAAAAGGAGGGTAATGCTAGCCTTCCAGGGTAAAAAACCAGGAAATTAAAATAGAAAGCGTTGAAACTGCAGTGACCAATAAATGTCACTTCTGACTCCTGAGAGTAGGAGTACCTTTTAACTATTAAGTAGAAATGTAAATATAGCAATCAGAAAAAACTAATTAATTTATGAAAAATAATTGTAGTTAATAGTTGGTAAATGATTTTATGGCACATTTTTAATTTAATACTCCGTAAGAATGATGCATATGCAGACTATACCATATCATACCATACCCTAGTCAAGAACTATGTGGTGTTAACCCTTACCAACTGATGATGTTCATGTTCTTGCATTCAGATGATTATAGTAAAAAAAGAAAAGTGGCTTCTGACTTGACAGTTCAATCTGATGTTGCTCTGTTGCTCAGGATTACTTGATTATGCAATTTCAGTCAGCTGATCAACATGAGCTCTTTTATGACAGTGCAGAAGTTGATGATGATGCCTTTGATTTGGTACCGTTAGCTGATGCAGGCAGCTGTACAAAGGAAGGCCAACAACAAATCCTCTGATCTTATTGAAGGAAGACGAACAACAAATCCTCTAATCTTATTGTCTTCTACATACCTTGGACCCAAACTATTTAGCATTAGACTCGATGCAACCGATCTTTCATCTCCCCTCTTGGTCAGAGCTAAATAGCATGCTTGCTTCCAAACTAGAAATGTATATGATAAGTAGAAAGTAGTTTATTTGTGTAAAATGAAAACTACAAGCCAGGATTATTATGAAAACTACAAGCCAGGATTATTTTCTTGTGGTTTTCTTTCTGTTTTTTTTTTGAATTTGAAGATGTATATTCTATAAAAAATCGTTACAGATTATAACTACCAAAAAAGTACTAGCAAGCCTTTGTTTCCTATTCTTTGCGAGCTTAGCTGTTATCAGTATTATCACATGTGATCTGCAGTATGATCACATCTGATCTGGAAAATTTAAGCATCTTAATATCAGTCTGCCACAAACTTATATAAATTTAGATTATTTTGATTGGTCAATATTTTTTTATAATAGTGGACTCATGTATTTATAACAAATACACCTATCAAAATACTCCAAATTAATTTTATAAGTTTCCGTGTCTAGCCCCCATGGGCACAAACCCCCTCTTAACATTGCTTACTTCTTGCCCCTGTCTCTGATGCACATTAATCATGACATCCACATTTGATAGCACCACTTCATGAAGGCATCTATCCTTACGAAAATTGCTGCACCTAATTTAAATAAAAAGATATCCTAATTTAAAATAAATCTAGGGATTAGCGTGGTAAAATCTCATGACTGGCGGAATCTAAATATTTATTTCAAAAATTTTGATTATATCATTGTCAAAAATATTAGTAAGTTATTTTTTAGGAAATGCTACATAAAACACGGATAAAAACACGCACAAACACACTAACTCATATATTTTTTTCAACAAATAAAATACGCAGTATTAAAAATTTATTCAACATTACCGATGATAAGAATGTCCAAATGTTTTTGACCTTCCTAGCAATATAATGGTATTTTAACTAAACAAATCTATACTATTATATGATAAACAAAGTATTAAAAGTTTGGGTTCTTTGTTAATTTACATAATTATTATTATTTAATTTTTTTTATTAATTTACTTAATCACCCTTAATTAAATTATACTTCTTTTGTCCTATTCAATTCTCTACAATTTTTTTTTCACAAACACTAGACACACATTTTAAGATGAATATAAAATATATTTCTGTAATTTATTTTTAAAATTTTCTTTTTTTGTAAAAAACTTTAAACATCAATTTTTTATTTAAAAGAAAAAAATTAAAATAATCTATATAATTATACTTTAAAAAGTATTAAAATACGTGTTCCCCAAAATAAAGTTTTTAATGGGATAAAGGGAGGAAACCTTTAAAACCCAAATACTACCGTCATATCTTATTTAAGGTTATATGATTTTAATTTATCGATTTCATAAATTAAACCATAAACGGATCATGAATATCATGATCATGATCATCTAATTCTAATCATCTAACCATCATTTAAACTAAATTTAAGAAACAATAAGTGTATGTTTAATCTATCTATTTATCTATACTATATTAACATACATTAAAATTTGGTTGATCGATTGGTCGTTTGTTAATTTTAATTCTAATTGATATTAAACTCAATTTTCTCTATCAATTTAAATTTTATTTCATATCAAATTCTATATTATTCTAACTGAGAACTCTATATTATTCTAACTAATATTAAAGTAATTTTTTTCTATCAATTTAAATTCTGATTCATATTAAGGTATATATTTTTCTAATTGAAATTGAAGTCAATCAATTTAATAATTATTTAAATTGTAAGACAATCTTTTTACAACCAATTTAATAATTATTTAATTAAACTATAAAACAGATATTATAATATCTATTATACAGAGATTCTATATATCTATATCTATACTATAGAAGATTTACTACTCAGTTGAATAGACTCGAGATAAGATAAAATAATATATATACACTTTTCTTTTCTTTTTTTTTTCTTTTTTTTTGCTAAATATATATACACTTTTCATTCGTGATAAAACAAAATTACAATATTTGTTGAGGGTATGTAATAAAATTTAAAGAAAATTAGATATAATTAATTGTATTTGGTTGATATTAATCTGACTCGAGTTAAGAAAAAATATTAAATACTAAATTTGGCAAAAAAATATAATATTGAACTGGGTTAACACAAAATAACATAAACTATTTATCCATGCTAAAAAAATATTATAAAATTGATCCAAAATAAAATATAATATAATTCGACCAACTAAAACAAAATTATATATACTATTTATCCGTGTTAGAACAAAATTATACTCTTGATTCGGAATTACAAAAATTATAATCAAGCTAAAAATAATTATTTGAATTTGGTCGATATAACGGGTCTGAGTTAGAACGCAATAATAAACTATTGATTGAGATATTGGTTTAAAACACAATAACGTAAACTATTGATGCAAGGCCTTGGCTACAATTAAAAAAATCATGACATATACGTGAGTCAATATATTTATCATAAAATCATATTTTTTAAAAAATTTAACTGAACAAATTTAAGAATTCAATTCAAATTTTTACAAAAAAATATAAAATTATATAAAATCGATGCATCGTACGAGTTTTAAGCCAGTAATGTTAAAGACGTATTTATAAAATAAATCACTCCTAGACTATTCTTGAGTTTAAAGTAAATCATAATGGTACATTCGTTGTCGTCCTTATTGAAAGAGATATGTCCTAAGTCCAATCATGTATGAGGATTTAGGAATAACTTTTATGTAATCTGTTTTGATTTCATTGATATTAATAAAAGACTTGTTTTGTTTTTATTGCAGGCTCTATCTATTTAAATGTTTAAATAAGATATACCACAGTTTAGAGTAAAGCTTTTATGGATTGTGATGAGATCATAATAATGAGACCTAAAAGATGATAACTCTAAACTTAAATAGTTCATGGTCGTAGGATTACTAACTGGTAATTAATAATCCGCAAAGATCGGTACATACTATGCTTGCTTCATTATGAAGGATGTCTGTTCTCATATACATAGTGATAGTATTATTAATGTCTATGATAACAGACATCCTTCATAATGAAGCAAGCATAGTATGTACCGATCTTTGCGGATTATTAATTACCAGTTAGTAATCCTACGACCATGAACTATTTAAGTTTAGAGTTATCATCTTTTAGGTCTCATTATTATGATCTCATCACAATCCATAAAAAGTTTTACTCTAAACTGTGGTATATCTTATTTAAACATTTAAATAGATAGAGCCCGCAATAAAAACAAAACAAGTCTTTTATTAATATCAATGAAATCAAAACAGATTACATAAAAATTATTCCTAAATCCTCATACATGATTGGACTTAGGACATATATCTTTCAATATATGCCTATGTTTACCATGCGATGATAGATTTAGGTAAACTTAAATCAATATAAGGCGTGCTCTAAAAAATCTAGAATATGAATCGTTTCTTGCCTTAACAATAAATATTATGAATACGATCATGAGATTCCTGTGTTTATGAAACACTTAATTGAATATGAATTTTCAATATTGAGAGAAAGGATGATTCTGTCAACAACAGATTTCTATCTGTAAGAAAGGGTTATTAAGTGACGCCTCTTGACAATGCTCCACCCGATCTGGGAATCATCTAATTATCGATTATTGATTTGAAATATTTAATTTAAAAGGAAGAATCTCTTTATAATATGATTATGATTGTAACGTAATATAATCCCTCTAAAATTAAATAATATCAAGTAATAATTGGTCAATGACATAACGGGCTTGTGTCGGTCATAGCCTTCCAACATGGTAGAAATTGGTTATTATTTTTAAATCATTGTCGTTTCGTGCTACAGCTGAGGGCTTTGATTTCGAAATAAGAAATACTTGTCTATTACATAGAGATGTGTACATTGAATTAGAATCTAAAGGTCGGTACGTGCCATAGGCGTGGGCCGTTGGAGACTGATTCAGTTGTACGAAATGTTGGGTTAGACTTGACTTAGAATATTGAGTTTGTCGTGCCACACCCGTGACTCAATTATTCAAGAGGCTAAACTTATATTAGGGAATAACATAAAATGTAATTGACAAGAGTTGTCTGCCTATTGAACATCACATGACGTTTCGTGCCACAGCCGAGGTTGTGTGATGGAATGTAGGATCCCTATTCCCACTAGCATTATGAATGCTTAATTTTCACTTAGGGGGTTGAAAAAATTGGATAAACTAGTGGGAGACACTTATGAATAAAGACCCGATTCATATAGTGTTTTGAAATGAAATTGAATATTTGCTAAGTGTTGTTATGTGTTTATCATTTACAGATTTACTATATTCGTCATGTCTTCTGCACTATCACTCCGGAGCATACTTGATGCTCACAAGTTGACTGCTCCTAATTTAGCTATTTGTTTTCACTGTAACAAGTTGGGGCACTGGAAGAGGAACTGCAAGGTTTACCTTGCAGAATTGAAGAAGAAAGGTAGTGAGACTATCGCTTCTGATTCAGGCATGTTCATGATCGTAGTTAATATGTCACTAAGTCAAATTTCTACTTGGGTATTAGATACCGCCTGTGATTCTCATATTTGCAATTCGTTGCAAGGACTAAAGGGAAGTAGGACTCTTGAAAAAGATGAGGTGATTCTACGTATGGGCAATGGAGCAAGGGTTGCGGCCATATATGTAGGATCATTTAGTTTACATATGCCTACGGGCAAGACTATTATTCAGAATAATTGTTATTACGTTCCCTCTATTGTGAGGAATATTGTTTTTATCCCTATGTTGGATTTTGATGGTTTTTCATTTATTATTATGAATAATGAATGTTCTATCCTTAGAGATAATGTTCTTTATGGACGTGGTATTATAAATAATGGTCTGTATGTATGTGACGTAGAGCATGATTTACTTCAGATTAAACAAACTAATAAAAGAAAATGAGATGATGAAAATCTGACCTATTTATGGCACTGTAGGCTAGGTCATATTAGTGAAAATAGACTGCGGACATTGCATAAGGAAGGGTTACTTGACCCCTTTGATTTTGAATCATATCCTGCATGCGAGTCTTGTTTATTGGGTAAAATGACCAAATCTCCATTTAGTGGACATGGAGAGAGGGCTGCAGATTTGCTAGGATTGGTACACACAGATGTATGTGGACCAATGTCTACACAAGCCATGGGTGGATTTTCGTACTTCATTACTTTCATAGATGATAGATCTATATTCAGATATGTGTATTTGATGAAACACAAGTCTGAAGCCTTTGAAAAGTTCAAAGAATATAAACATGAAGTGGAGAAACAAACCAAACACAATATTATAACTCTTCGATCAGATCGAGGTGGTGAATACTTGAATGGAGATTTTCTAGATTATCTTAAAGAAAATAGTATAGTCTCCCAGTGGACTCCTCCATATACTCCACAGTTAAATGGGGTATCTGAAAGGAGAAATCGAACTTTGTTAGACATGGTTCGGTCCATGATGAGCTATGCGAATCTTCCAGTATTCCTATGGGGTTATGCATTGGAAACCTCAACATATTTACTGAATAAGGTGCCTTCCAAATCTATTCCTCAAACACCATATGAGATATGGAAAGAAAGGAAACCGAGTCTTAAACACGTTAAGATTTGGGGATGTCCAGCTTATGTCAAGAAAGTTGACCCAGATAAGCTCGAATCTTGATCCGTAAAATGTAATTTTGTGAGATATCCTAAAGAGACTTTGGGGTATTACTTTTACACCGATCATCGGGTGTTTGTCTCCAGACATGCTACCTTCTTGGAAAAGGAGTTTATCCTTGAAGGAAACAGTGGGAGCAAAATTGAACTTGATGAAGTTCAAGAAGCACAAACTACTACGGATCAAGTGGAAACACCTGTTCAGACTGAACAACCTTCTGTGGAACAGCCCATTCGTAGGACAGGGAGAGTGTCTCGCCAACCTGAGAGGTATTATGGCCTTGTCATTGAGAATGACAATGAGTTGTCAATCATTGATGATGACGACCCTGTGACCTATAATGAGGCTATGAGTAGTGTTGACTCAGAGAAAAGGCATAGTGCCATGAAATCCGAAATGGAATCTATGTATACCAACCAAGTATGCACTCTGGTTGAGGCGCCTGAAGGTGTTAAGCCTATTGGGTGCAAGTGGGTATACAAAAGAAAGATTGGAGCAGATGGCCAGGTGGAGACCTATAAGGCCAGGCTCGTGGCAAAAGGATTCAAACAAAGGCAATGGATTGACTTTGATGAAACTTTTTCGCCTGTAGCCCTGTTAAAATCAATTCGGATTTTGCTTGCGATTGCTGCTTACTACGACTATGAGATCTGGCAAATGGACGTGGAAACGGCCTTCCTCAATGGGGAACTTGAGGAGGAAGTGTATATGACACATCCAGAGGGTTTTCTTTCCAAGGGAAATGAACACCTAGTGTGTAAGCTGCTGCGAACCATATATGGTTTAAGGCAAGCTTCTCGTAGATGGAACATCCGTTTTGATGAGACAATCAAAGAGTTTGGTTTTATCAAAAACATAGATGAACCATGTGTCTACAAGAAGGTTAGTGGGAGCGCGGTAACATTTCTTGTATTGTATGTGGATGACATACTTCTTATAGGAAATGATATACCGATGCTACAATCAGTCAAAGTATGGCTATCAAAGAACTTCACCATGAAGGACTTGGGAGAAACATCCTACATTTTCGATATGAAGATCTATAGAGATAGATCTAGAAGAATGATAGGTCTTACCCAGGGTACATACATCCAGAAAGTGCTTAAAAGGTTTAGCATGGAAAACTCCAAAAGAGGTCTCATACCGATGAGCCATGGAGTGTCCCTTTCCGAAAAAATGTCTCCTAAGACACCTGAGGAAAGAGAGCGTATGAGTAAGATTCCTTACGCTTCAACAATAGGATCTATCATGTACGCGATATTGTGTACAAGGCCTGATGTTGCTTATTCAATTAGTGTGACGAGCGGATATCAGTCCAATCCAGGTGAAGACCACTGGAAAGCAGTGAAAAACATCCTTAAGTACTTGCGAAGGACTCAGGACATTTTTCTTATTTTTGGTGGCGAATCTGAGTTGAAAATAGAGGGTTATACTAACTCTAGTTTTCAATCAGAAAGTGATAGCAAATCCATGTCAGGGTACGTGTTTAATCTGAATGGTGGTGCGATTATTTGGAAGAGTTCCAAACAGTCTACAACGGCTGACTCCACAGCGGAAGCAGAATATATAGCTGCAAGTGAGGATGCAAAAGAAGTCGTTTGGATGAGGAAATTTGTTTCTGAGTTGGGAGTTGTTCCTAGCGTTGAAGAGCCTATTGTGTTGTATTGTGATAACAACGCAACAATAGCACAAGCCAAGGAACCTAGTCTCATAAAAATTCAAAACATGTCCTGCGGAGTTTTCATCTGATTAGGGAGATTGTTGAAAGATGAGATGTCAACGTCGAGAGAGTTGACACACATAACAACGTAGCAGACCCATTCACAAAGCCACTTTCTCAAAGTCACTTTGATCATCATAAAGACAAGATGGGTATTAGATACCAGAGTGATTAACTTTAGTACAAGTGGGAGATTGAAAGAGATATGTCCTAAGTCCAATCATGTATGAGGATTTAGGAATAACTTTTATGTAATCTGTTTTGATTTCATTGATATTAATAAAAGACTTGTTTTGTTTTTTATTGCGGGCTCTATCTATTTAAATGTTTAAATAAGATATACCATAGTTTAGAGTAAAGCTTTTTATGGATTGTGATGAGATCATAATAATGAGACATAAAAGATGATAACTCTAAACTTAAATAGTTCCTGGTCGTAGGATTACCAACTGGTAATTAATAATCCGCAAAAATCGGTACATACTATGCTTGCTTCATTATGAAGGATGTCTGTTCTCATAGACATTTGTGTGGTGACACTATAGCTAGTATGTAGGTGCTTATTATAGAATAAGTTCACTGAACATGACTCACACAGCTGAACAACTGATGGAGTTCACTCACGTGTCAGCAGTTGTTCACATAGTGATAGTTGTACAAGTATCCTTAGACTTGAGGTCATCATAGTCATCTTGTGTACACTGAACTATGCTTTGGTTTAGTTCTTAGTCTCAAGGGACAATTATAAGGGCTCTACCGGGTATAGGAATTTGTACACGAAGATAGTGTATGGTCAATAAAGGATCTACCCCTTCCAGTGTAGGAAGAGAATGTTCAATGCTGATCCACTTATGTTAGTTCAGGAATCTCTGCCAGAGTGAATGAAATTAGAAATGAGTTTCTAATTTATATTAAATAGAACTAAGCATAGTGAATGGGAAAGCAAGTGATTAAATAAGATAGGCTTGACACAAGTTCCATGCCTTGTATTTAATCGTGACATTGCAGGGTAGAATGAATTAATTGTCTACTCACTGAATAGGTTCTTGGTATTCTAAGCAGTGAATTCGTATTATCCGGATAGTCGCGATATGCTGAGAAGTATCCCTCACGATATAGAATAAATATGATTAATTAATTAATCATATTTAATGAATTAGAGAATTTATATAAATAATGATAAAATAGTTTTATTATTATTTATTTCTACTACTGGCTTAATATTGAACCTACAGGGTCAAACCATAAAAGAGAATGATTTAATGGTGGAGAAATTAATTAATAATGGCTGATAATTATTTATTTATGAAATAAATAATTAATTGGCAAATTTAATAATTGATTAAATGAAATTTAATTGATTATAAATTAATTAAGAAAAGGTTCTTAATATTATTAATTAAGAATTTAATTTTTGGAAATTAAATCAAGTGAGAGAATTATTTCTAAAGAGTTTAGAAAAAGGATTAATAATTAAAAGGTGTTTTAATTATTAGTGAGAATAATAAAGGGTTAATAATAATAATATTTTATGGAAAAAATTTCAGCTGAAAATTTTGCTTATAATTATACTATTATAGACCCTATTTTTGCCTCAACCAAAAAGATTTACGAATCCCTAATTCTCTCCATCTCCTACTCCTTCATTACATCGTTTTCTTGGTGGATACCGGTGGAGTGCTTCACACTTGAGGAGCAGCTGCTAAGGATCTATGTTCATCATTTTTGGATCGCCATTAAAGACCTCCATCTTTCCATTAACGTAAAACTTCTTAAGGTAAACATACTGAACTACGAATTAAATATTATTTTTCGCATGGATCCTGCGGAGGGTTTCGGTTTTTTTTAAGATTTAAATTTACGTTTTCGCTGCGTTTATGTGCTAAAAATCCTTCACTTATAACATATAAAACTTTTAGGAGAACTTACCCACATATTTAATATTTAAATTAAAAAATATTGTTGGTGGAAATTGAACCCGATTCAGCTGTGAATCTTCGTAACACTGCACCATATTATCACTTGTATTTTTATATATACATATTGCGTGAGTGTCATAAATATTGAATATTTTATTTAAATTCAAACATAATTACTAGAATATTTGTTGAGTTAATTTTAAAAACTTGAATTAAAGATATAAAGTTAAGAATAACACATAAACAGATCATTACATTATTTACTAAATATTTGTTAGTTTATAAGATATAACTCGTACTTTTTTAATATAAATTTTTTATTATATAAAGCACATAAATTGAACATATAATTATTTTTTTCTAAAAAAATATCAAAAAAAGAATCACTTAAATAATTATTCTATATGCGTACTAAATACTTAGATATGCTAAAACTATAAATAGTCAATTTGTTTTGGTTTATTTCGAATTAGAAATCATAACTTCACCCATTTTTTTAAACAATACTCGAAATTTGATTAAATGTCCCAGCCGAAAATTAATCTTTGTTATAATAGGTTTAGGAAATTTAAATTACGAGTTTGACGGAACATCTTACCAATAACGCGAAATTTTATAATTTCTTTTATTAATAAAAAGTATTTTGTTAGTGGTGTTTATATATAATCAATTGACTATTGTAGCATTCGATACCATTTTATGATATTTAAAGTAAAATATAACATTGGTCGATAATTTTAAAAGATTTATAAAATTCTATCGAATTGAAATATATTTAATTTTACATAAAATAATATATAATGTTATCAAATTATTATAAGAAGAAACATCAGAATCATAAACGAAGAAATCTGAAAATGATTTATATGACAATATTAGTACAAATTTTCTTAAAATTTTTGAGGAAAAAAACCGTGAATATTAAATATTAGTCTTTACAATATATAAATTATTTTTATGTCGCAATTATGATTCATGCTCAATTGAGTAAAATTAAATATGGATTGTTTGTTCGTGATACCGCGACTTCAATATATAAATATTTGCAATTTATTTCTTAAATAATTAAAATTTTGAAAAATATAAATGTATGTTATTTGAGAAATCAATTGACCAATCATACATAATAATGATTAGATATTTTTCATAAATAAGATAATTAACTTATAAATAAATGAGATCAACATAATTTACTCGAAAAGATAATAAATAATAATATACATACAGACACACACACACATATATTACTTTATCTTTACTAATTTTAAAACATTCAATACAAACTTTGTATTCAGATTCATTGATACACTAGAAAAGAACAATAAAAAGTCTTTTATATTGTGAAAGTGGGAATGGTCAATTGAATCACATATTTTTTTCAATATGTTAAAAACTAGATGAATTATGTCAATTTTAATTGATAAATTATGATATTAACAATTTTCTGTCATCTTATAAAATTGGGACTTTGTTCACCATATTAAAACTAAGGATACATTGTCAACTTTAAATTAATGAGTTATGATATATATAATAATATAATATAACCTAGACGTTGAATCTTAAAACTAATATTTTTTTATTAAAATTCAATTTATATTAACAATAGTGTAAATTCTACTTTGTTGAATATTACAATTATAGGTTTTTATGACTTTCGTTAGGTATTATTAATCTTTTCAAATCCAGGATCATTACTCATAGATTATTTGATCAAAACTCAAATTTTTTGCTTGACTTTGCATTCAACAAATGTGTTAATATTTAGTCTTTTTGTGAATAGACTAAAAGAATTATATGAATTAGTTTTAATCTATTTTAAATGTACAATGACTACCCCACGTGTATTCATTAAGTAAATACAAATTACACGATACAAAAAGAATACATATAATTTATTTAATGAGCTATATTAGAAATGCTGCATATGTTGTTAATGTTTTTCATGAAAATCATACACATTGATAAACAATCCACTTGTATTTGATATATCTAAGATGATGCACAAAATTTTAATTAAGAAGAAAATAATTAAGAATGTTATAATTACCGATGCAAAAAAAATTTAGAAAATTACCCGTGAATAATGTTAAAGACATATTCATAAAATAAATTACTCGTACACTTTCTTGAGTTTAACGTAAATTATAATGGTACATTCATTGTCGTCTTAGACTGATCTTATACTATATAAAATTTTCTGTATATAACGAAATTATTCCCAGAATTTTTTAACAATATACAAAATTTTAAAAAAAATCTAGCTTTTTTGTAGAAAATTGCCCCAAAGACGACCCAATTTACCGTGCTCAAGCGACTAAAATACCCACAATATTAGAGTATCTTCAAAAGACTCTTAATACATTACTTATAAATATAATAAATAATTAGGTTTATAATATTTTGTTTGAAAATTTTAATAAAACTCTTTATACATGCTTCTCATCATTATTATACTATCAAATTTAATGATGGAAAGAGGGAAAGATAGTTAAAAAAGAGGATTAAAAATGGAGGAAATTGAATATTTTATTCATAAAAATAAAATAAGGGATGAGATAGGATTCCTTAAAAATAATTTAAATAAGGGAGAATAAGAGCATGTCAAATTTTAAGAAATGAATATCTTGTCTCTTGAATTAATATATATGTCAAATTGGATATATTTTAAATATAAGGATTCATGTTGACGGAGGAATTTGGTAACAACAAAATTTGAGGTTCGTCGCCGGAATCAAGATCTACGATAGTGGTTCTTCGCCTGAAAGGTGAGCGAAGTGTGGTGATTGTGATGAATTGGGGGCTGAGATTGATTAAAGTTAGCGGTGGCTCCTTAAGGCTCTCGTTTTCCACCCCTTTCAATGTACCTACGTATCCTTTATATAAGGATCAAGCCAGATGTAGTTCTTGGGGAACAAGAAATCTAATGGGCTTAGACTTTTTATTCCAAGTCCCGGTAGAAGTCCTTCCAGAATCCATCTTCCGCTAGCTTTAAAAATGTTTAACTATGAGGCCCAACCGCTAAGGCCCAAGGCTCGTTCGTACTCGTAGGATAGTGCATCTCCCTATGCAAGGATAACACTCTACTACAACTATCTCCCTTAATTTACGAACGCAGGTCTAACCACGGTTCATTCAAAATGTTGGACGTGTCCCTGTCCCCCGAATGAGGCTAACCCACCCAATAACAAAACATGTGATCCCAAGCTCTTGGGTGCAAAGTGCAGGATGACTCTAAATTTTTCCAACAAGGACACCTGTTGAATGCAAGAACAAAGCTCCCAAAGCACACACCAATACTAACCCCGCATCCCCAACGAGGATACCCGTTGAATACAGGAGGAGGTCTTTAATCATCAGAAATACCCCTGGAGACCTTTTATCTTTTCACGGACATCCCCCTCCTTGACCGACTCAAGGAGGGAATTCTTCAAAGAATACCTACAACAAATATGTTAGTGAAAATAATCCTCCATTGCTCCTTCCATGATTGCCTTGTCCTGAACTTGACCTTGTTTACCTTGTCCTAGGTGAGGACAAGCCCCAACTATCCAAATGAATTCAAAAGTATGCATCTCCCTTGGCTAGGACGCGTACTCACCCTGTGGAATACATACATTCACCCTTGTATTGTAATCTAAACATATAGATAACCCATATCCTGTATTTCATCTAATGAGAGTGCATCCTACCCTGGGGCGCGTCCTTACTCTACGGGGTGCACCCCTTGCCATCTTACTCCCAAATGACTCATATTACTCACATCAGCCAATGTTGGGGGCGTCTTGACCCGTATTTGACCTGAGATGATCCAATACCAAATTTTGGCTATAATAACTATCCCCGAATTCCATATATAGTTGGAAACAAAATTGGAATTCTAATATCTAAATCCAAACAAAAAATTATTTCATCCTCCATTTGCATGAGTGTGCGTCTTCCGCATCTTCCTCTATTATGGAGCGTTCCCAACCAAGGTCGCGTCTTCAGAATCTTATCCTCCTTGTTGACCATAACGGCGCACCCTCACTCTTTGTCGTGCCCACAATTATCAATCACATTTCTTCCCACCTTCACCTATAAATACCCCTTCTCTTCATGACAACTTTAACCTTGATTTTTCAAGAGAGGCTTACCACTTATGCACCACATCTTTAAACTTACATGAGCTAACTCATGGTAATAAACAAGAGATATTATACAAAAATGTGCAACTCTCATAAGGCATTTACTACTTCAATGTGTAATCTTATAACAATATTGTGGGGATTATCCTCAAATATTTCATCCTATAATAGCCTTCATTTGTGCAACCCAAAACCGTTGACGCTTGCTCAATCAATAATTCCATAAATGAACTAAGCATAATAATAAGAATACTAGCATTCACTTGAGAAGATCATCACAGGAGGGTGCGTTTTGAGGGGAAGGCGCGGACAGAATATAAAGCCAGCTTTCTGATCTTAAAGTAATAAATAATCTAAAGAAAGGAAATTGTGGAGGTTGAGTAAACCTCTAATGCAGGGAGGAAGTGCCTTGTCGGTCATAGTGATCCTTCTACCAACGACACAAATTCCTTTAACTACTACTTTATATTTAATATCTTACTTCTTTCCAAACAATAATCCAAATCACTGATCTCGACTCTTCCACAAACAATATGATTCATGGATTCAAATCAAAGTCAAACTTTCGAGGGTCTTATACAATCACAATTTTTTTGAGGGCATGCACTTTATAAAAGTGGTGTCTTGCTCAACAAAGGTAAGATTATTAGAGGGCGCGTCCTTTATATGAGGAGCGTCTTCTTTGACAAGGATTTCATCCTTGGAGGGCGCATCCTATTTAAGAGGAGCTTCAACCTCGACAAGGGTATTTGTTCTTGAAAGGCGCTTCCTCTATAAGAGGCATATTTAACTCTACAAGGGTATTCATCTGTGAAGGGATCTTCCTCTATAAGAGGTGTGTCCACCTTGACAATTGGAATCATCTTTAGAGGGCACATCTTCTAAAACAGGAACGTCTACCTCAACAAGGGGAATCATATTCGGAGGGTGAGTCCTCTGTAAAAGGAGCATCTTACCTTGGCAAAGGTTTTCTATCCTTGGAGGGTGTGTTCTCTTTAAGAGGCACATCTTACCTCAACAAGGGTATTCATCCTTGGAGGGTGCATCATCTGTATGAGGCGCGTCTTACCTCGACATGGGTATTCATCTTTGGAGGGTGCGTCCTCTCTAGGAGGAGTGTCTTACCTATACAAGGGTTTTCATCCTTAGAGTCCTCTATAAGAGAATCGTCTTACGTCGACAAGGATTTTCATCCTTGGAGAGTGTGTCCTCTCTAAGAGGAGCGGCTTACCTCAAAAATCATTTCCATCCTTGGAAGGCGCGTCCTCTCTAAGAGGAGCATCTTACCTCGACAAGATCTTCATCTCGGGAAGGCGCCCTCTCTAAGAGGACCGTCTTATCTCACCAAGGATTTTTTATCCTTGGAGGGCGCGTCCTCTCAGAAGAGCCTCTTACATCAACAAGGATTTTCATCCCTGAAGGACGCGTCCTCTCTAAGAGGAGCGTCTTACGTCGATAATGGTTTTCATCATTGAAGGGCACGTCCTCTCTAAGAGGAGCATCTTACCTCGACAAGGTCTTCATCCTTGGAGGGCTCCCTCTCTAAGCGGAGAGTCTTATCTCAACAAGGGTTTTTTTATCTTTACAGGGCATATCTTCTCTAAAAGGCGCGTCTTACTTTGACAAGGATTTTATTCATTGCAGGGTATATCCTCTGTTAGAGGAGCGACGTACCTCGAGAAGGTCTTCATTCTTGGAGAGCGCGTCCCCTCTAAGAGGCGTGTCTTACCTCAAAAAGGTTTTCTATCCCGGAAAGCGCGTCCTTTCTAGAGGAGCATCCTACATCGACAAGGATTTCCATCCTTGGAGGGCGCGTCCTCTCTAAGAGGAGCGACTTACCTCGACAAGATCTTCATCCTTGGAAGACACCCTCTCTAAGAGGAGTGTCTTATGTTAGGTCACACACACTGTAGAAGGGGGGTTGAATACAGTGTATAGCAGAATCAAATCAAATTCAAAGAACATAAGTAACAGAAAACAAACTTTATTAAACTCTGTTACAATGTGGAACTGTCCTCTCTCAGTGATGAACAAAATATCACGAGAGCTGCTAGGGTTGCAATGAATATTATTCTCGATAATGATAACACATATAGTGTAAACCTTATGTATGTGTTTATATACTACACAGTTACAAGATAATCGCTAATTGATATGGAATATAATTCTGTTTCCTAAAATATATCAATCAGATATCTTTTCTTCCAAGTATTCTATTCTTCATAGAATTTCTTCTTCATGCATATCTCTTCTTGCGTTTGTCTTGAACTTCTTTCCTTTGAATCAACCGCCTTCCTTATCTGAAAGTTTCCTTTAAGTCCTGATATTATCTCCTGATAAATATCTCATGAACCTTAAGTTCTGATAACTTAAGTTCTGTCTTCAGTATAAGTGTTGATATCCAGTTAAGTACTGATTTGTCCTATTTAAGTAAGATCTGAAAACTAAACACAAATCATATTAGACATGACATTATCAAATATATCTAACAATCTCCCCCAACTTGTAAATTAGCATAATATACAAGTTTAACAGATATTTGATGATATCAAAAACATTAAGTACAAATGCATGAGAATTTTACTAGATACTACAACTTACAGTCCTTAAAGATTTACCAACTTTAACTTCTGATAACAACTTCAGTCTGTACACACATCAGAATTTGGGCAGTTGTAGATCTTGACTTGGCTTCACTTTCTGATCTCTTCGATGTCAGGAGTTGTTCTGAGATAGTTCTTTAACAAACATCTCTCAGCATATCTGAGTTCATCAATCATCCTCCTTTTAGCATCTTTAAGCTCTGCAGTATCTTCACCAGTTTGGAAGATAGCATATCTGAGATCATTAATTTTTGCTTTTCTCAACTCCTGATCTAGTCTAATGACATAGGCTTTGTCAGACTCTAGATTGAATTTAAGTCCCTTAATACCAATATATGTTCTGATCTTTGCAGTATTAGGCTTCATATCAACAATATCACCCTTGTGATCTCTGTACTTAGGACAATATGTGCTGTCAGACTTTAGAGAATAGAGCTTCTTCTGTCTCTGAATTTGAGTCTTCAAATAATTTGCAGCACTTTCTGTTAATCTGTCCTTCACTTGAAGTAAGAATAAGACATGTTCTAGTTCCTCAAAATACTTCAGTTTGGTATAGCATTTTTCCTTATATGGTAAACCCTTCCATCTGTCATGAAATATAACAAGATGTGTTCTTTCAAGAAGGTATGGTAAACCATCTGTACAGATTCAAGTTGATTCAATCTTTCAGGAGTTGCTCCAACACCTGGTTCACTTAAGGAAGTTGGATCATTGGTTGTGTTTTGCACTCTTCTTTCATCAGCACTACACAATCCAGATTTATCTCTTGCTTCCTTTCCAGTAACCACTCTTGCATCAAAACCACTTGCTGCAGTCTTCAAAGGTTGAGTCTGTTTGGCTTTAGTGAATCCTGGTAGGAGTAACTTTGAGGATTTAACATGAGTAATGTCGGAGGTTTCCTTTGACTTATCTTCTGATATCAATCCAACTTGAGCTTTAACAACCCAACTAATAAAATTTCTCAAGATAATACTTATTTAAATCCAAACTCCATTAAAATCCGATAAAACTTTACAACTTCTCAAAAATACAATAAACTTACAATTCTTGAATTAAAATATAACTAAATTACAACCACAATAACAGACTCTAATAAAAATCTAAGAATAAAATCAAACTCCTTAAAATTCCGCAACTCGCACTCTTCCCACTAAGTAACCCACTTACGAAAACCTGCCGGAGGAGAACAAAGCAAACAAAGGACCGGTAGTGAGCGAAAAGCTCATATAAGGATATAAAATAATGCATAACTGAACAAAGATTAAAAGATGACGAGGCTAAGAACACAACTGAATATCTGAATGAAGCACAATAATAATAGTGAATGAGACAATATAAAAAAAATGAATACTCATCTCATAAAACAAAACTAAATACTTACCACCCAAAACTTAACATACTCTTACACATATCCTTATCAGTTATACATAATAATCACAAATAATATAATCGAAAGAATAATGATAAAATGAAATCATAACCCTTACACATACTCTTACACATATTCTCACACTTACAAAATAATACATAAAATAGCTTACATACGAACATGGGAGATAATCTTACACTTACAGGATGTCCTACATTTTCGGTAATCCAGAAATATGTAGTCATCAAAACTTACAGGGGCTTCCACAGCACAAAGCAAATGCTACCCAATATCTTACAGGGGCTTGCACGACAATAAGCACGTGCTACCCAAAAGGCCAAATCATACACATACTAGCCATGGCTATACGTGTCCCACAACTTCGGCAACACGCCCATACAATTTAAGTATACCGCATAGGAGGTGCCAAGCACGAGATTATCCACTCGCGATGGATGTCTTACAAACTCCCAAGTCATACAAATAACATAATTAACTCAAAATAAATACTCAAAGATCACACACTCAAATATCTTACATCTCCAAAATTATATATAAATTTATCAAATAACCTCAAAAAAACTATAACCCAACATCACGAAATAAAATAACATAACAAACCACTAATTATTAGTAAGCTCAAATCTGATCAGTTTCAAAGAATGTCAAATTACTGCATAAAGATGAAGTCAAATGAAAAAGTACGAAACACAAAAGTCGTAGGAAATTCCGAGACCTTTCCAGAATGGTAAGGCTTGTCAAAAACGAACAAGTAACGAATTGAGAAAACAAATAAATGCGGACTGTAGAATAAAATCAGCCCCTGATTACAATTGTATTTTAATGTTTAAGATATCAAAATCACAGAATTTAGCAGCAGAATATAAACGTAAATTGTAGATATCGAAAAGAGCTTTCTATAATGGTATTGCTCATAATATTTGAACAAATATTCAATTTATAATGAATTTATGAAGTTAGGCCGAACAAACAGAAATTTCAGCAATAGATTACACAAATAACAGATTTTTACATATTTACAAGCAGAATTTCAGAAAATACAAAGAACGAAAAACGAAGATAATCAAATTAGCTTTCCAACGAGTATAAAATCACAATCATACGATGAACAACGAATCGGATGTGAATTTAACAAGATTCAGAATATGCAATATACATACACGAATTCGAATACGAAAAGAAAGAATTCAAGAAAGATATCCGTACCTCGAGATCTTAGTAACCGAGAATGAAATCAATAAATTTAGAACCCCAATCACAAGAACCCTAATCCCTTAAACTCCAAATCCATAATCTCCGCTTTGACTTTGTTGTTCATCTATTTCTCCTTGTCTTGCCTTCTCTTTTCCTCCTTTTCTATCTATTTTACTCTCTCCTCTTCTCTCCATCTCTTTGTCTCTTCTCCTCTTTTCATAAAATGTAAGTAATATCTTTTTGTTCTCCCTGTTATTTTTTTTCAAAACCTAACTCTTTTTTCCTTCTTTCTTTTTTTTATTAAAACCCTCACTCTTTTTTTATAATAGCTTTACTATTTTTTTAAACCAATACCCTTAAAACAATATTCTCAATATAAGAATAAAAAATAAACTTATAAAAACTATTTTAACTACAGTATACTGACATTAATAAATAATTAAATCAAATAATTCAACTAAAAATAATTATAAAAAACCGGGATGTTACATTCTTCCCTCCTTACAAAAATTTCGTCCTCGAAATTTAACTGACACATCTCTTTTTTTAAAAAAACGGATATAGACGGACAACAAAGGAACACGAAGCGAATAACATTATTAACTAACGATCCATTCTAAAGTCTACCCACACTCACAGTTTGAGCCTAAAGGCAACTCTAAGGCTATAAGTCTATCTTACAACTACCCTGTTAGATATATTTGATAATGTCATGGCTAATATGTTTTATGTTTAGCTTTCAGATCTTACGTGAACAGGATAAATCAGTACTTAACTGTTGATCAGTACTTATACTGGAAGTCAGGACTTAAGGATATCAGTACTTATATTATCAGGAGATAATCATCAGAAGATAGATATCAGAACTTAAGTGTTGAAGGACAATCAGATAAGGACAGTAGCTGATTAAAGGAAAGAAGATCGAGATAAATATAAGAAGAGATATGCATGAAGAAGGAATTCCGTGAAGAATGGAATACTTGGAAGAAAAGATATCTGATTGATATATTTTAGGAAGCAGAATTATATTTCATATCAATTAGCGATTATCTTGTAACTGTGTAGTATATAAACACAGGCATAGGGTTTACACTATAAGTGTTATCATTATCGAAGTTATTATTCTATATAACCTTAGCAGCTCTCGTGATATTTGTTCATCACTGAGAGGTAACAGTTCCATACTGTAACAGAGTTTATTGTTTCAATAAAGTTTGTTTTCTGTTACTTAAGATCTTAAAGTTCGATTTGAGTGTACTATACACTGTATTCACCCCCTCTACAGTGTGTGTGTGACCTAACAATTGGTATCAGAGCCTATCTGTTAACTTACATACAGTTAAAGATCCAAACACAATCATGTCGGACACAGAAACTCCAACTAAGCCTACCACAACTGAGGAACCACCAAAGACACTAATTCAGAGTCGGTATGAGACCATCAGAGTCCCCATACTGAGACCATCTGAATATCCCATATGGAAGGTAAGGATGACCATGTTCCTGGAAGCAACAGATCCAGAATACCTGGATAGAATCAAGGAAGGTCCTCACAAACCAACCAAACTCGCTGTTGCAGTTGCAGGTGAAGCAGCAATGACCGTACCAAAGGAGAAGAGTGATTATACTGCTGAAGACATAGCATCAATTGCTAAGGATGCTAAGGTACGACACTTACTACATAGTGCCATTGATAATGTAATGTCAAACAGGGTAATCAACTGCAAGACTGCTAAGGAGATATGGGATGCTCTGGAAACAAGGTGTCAGGGAACTGACACAATTAAGAAGAACAGGAAGACAATACTCACTCAAGAGTATGAACACTTTGACTCAAAGACTAATGAGTCATTGAATGATTTATATGATAGATTTGTCAAACTTTTGAATGATTTGTCATTGGTTGATAAAGAGTATGATCTTGAAGATTCAAACCTTAAGTTCCTGTTAGCTCTTCCTGAATGCTGGGATTTGAAGGCAACGACAATAAGAGACAACTACAATCTTGATGAAATAACTCTTGACGAAATCTATGGAATGCTCAAGACTCATGAGCTGGAGATGGAACAAAGAAGCAAGAGGAAAGGAGGAAAGTCAAGGACAGTCGCTCTTAAGGCTGAAGAAGAATTCCCCAAGGCAGCTTCCTCAAAGAAAGACAAGGGTAAAGCTCTTTTCATAAAGTCTGATACTGAGACATCAAGTTCTGAGAGTGATGATGACTCAGATTCTGAAAGCTTGCCTGAGACCGATGCTGATGAGGAGATGATGAAGCTGTGTGCTCTTATGGTGAAAGGAATCACCAAGATTGCATATAGGAAGTTCAGGAAGGGAAAGAAGTTTTCCAGAAAAAGCATAAGTTCTGATAAGAAGAATTTCAGAAGATCTGAAGGCAGAGGAGGAAAGTCTGACAGAGGAGATTACACCAATGTTAAATGCTATAACTGTGGTGAGAAAGGCCACATATCTCCTGACTGCAAGAAGGTAAAGGGTGACAGAGGCAAGGCTCTTGTCACAAAGCAGAAAAGTTGGACAGACACTTCAGACTCTGAAAGTGAGGAGAACTATGCATTGATGGCAAATGCTGATAAAGAAAGTGCTGAGAGCAGTTCTGAAGCTGCTGAAACAAAGGTACCTCAGACTACTTATGCTTTTCATACTGATGATATTAATGAGTTGAGAAGATATCTTAAAACCATGTTTGTTAGTTATAGAGATCAAACCTTAACATGTGAAAGATTAACTTCTGAAAATCTTGCTTTTAAGAAAAGAAATGATTTCTTAGAAAAAGAGTTAGTTATATTCCATCAAACTCAGAAGGATAAAGATGATGCTTTTTATGTTAGGGATGAAGTGCTAAAAATGAATGAATCTCTAAAAACTGAGTTAGAAAAGGAAAGAGAGATAATCAGGACTTGGACTAACTCTGGCAGAACAACTCAAAATTTGCTAAGTAGTGAAAATTGGAAAGAGGGCTTAGGTTATGGAGAGAATAAGAATGTCAAAGGAACTGAAGAAATTAAGCCTGTTGTTAAGCAAAAGCCAAAGTTAAAACCTGTTAAGTTTGTAACTGTAAAGTCTGATAATGAGAAATCAGAAGTTAAAGAGGAATTAACTTCTGACAAACTAAAACAGGAAAAGACAGCTGAAGTAAACATAGGCTTAATGACAAAGAAGCAGCTTAAGCATAAGCTGAAAGATGTCAAGAATGCAAACAAGGTAAAATCACCTAGGAAAAATAGGAATGGAAAGGAAGGTGTGAATAAAAGCAATGATTATAAACCTGTTCCTGATGCTCCTAGGAAAACATGTCATAACTGTGGAAGTTCTAACCATCTGGCTTCTTTTTGCAGGAAAAATAAGAATATTAACTCCTTACCTTCAAAATCAGGAGTTAAGAGTCAGTCAGTTAGATACAAACCACAAAATCCTTGTTTTCATTGTGGTAGTTTATGGCATTCCATTTATACTTGTAAGAAATATCATAGTTTGTACTATGATTATTATCAAATAAAACCTTCTTTGAAGAAAGTTTCCATTGTTCCTTCTAGTGTAAATTCTGATTTAAAGTCTGATAATGTAAATTCTGATAAGAAAAATGTTAACATAAACTCTGATGCTAAATCCGCTGCAAATGTTAACAAACTTAATAAGGCCAAAGGATCCAAGCAAGTCTGGGTCCTTAAAACTAATAATTAGTGGTCTTTGTGATTGCAGGGCAACAGGAAAAATATTCTAGTTCTGGATAGTGGATGTTCAGGACATATGACTGGAAATAAGGCCCTGCTATCAGACTTTATGGAGAAAGCTGGCCCAAGTGTTTCTTATGGAGATGGCAACATTGGAAAAACATTGGGATATGGCAATATCAATCTTGGGAATGTCATCATTAAAGAAGTAGCTCTGGTCTCAGGACTTAAACACAACCTACTGAGTTTAAGTCAAATCTGTGACAGAGGTTATCATGTTGATTTCTTTGAAGAACACTGTGAAGTTGTGAGTAAATCTAAAGGCAAAGTTGTTCTGAAAGGATACAGACGTGGTAACATTTATGAAGCTAAGCTTTCAACAAGTACTGATGGCTCTGCAATCTGTCTGTTAAGTAGAGCATCAATTGAAGAAAGCTGGAATTGGCATAAGAAACTCTCTCATTTAAATTTCAACAATATAAATGAACTGGTCAAGAAAGATCTTGTGAGAGGATTGCCAAACACAGTATTTGCTCCTGATGGTCTTTGTGATTCATGTCAGAAAGCCAAACAAAGAAAATCTTCATTCAAGAGCAAGACTGAATCATCAATTCTTGAGCCTTATCATCTTATACATGTTGATCTATTTGGTCCAGTAAATGTCATGTCTATTGCAAAGAAGAAGTATACGTTGGTCATAGTGGATGAGTTCACCAAATACACATGGGTGTATTTCTTGCACACAAAAAGTGAAACTGCATCTATCTTGATTGATCATGTCAAACAGCTGGATAAAATGGTCAAAGATTCTGTGAAAATTTTAAGAAGTGATAATGGCACTGAGTTCAAGAATTTGATAATGGAAGAGTTCTGCAAAAGCCATGGAATAAAGCAGGAATTTTCTGCTCCTGGAACTCCACAGCAAAATGGAGTTGTTGAAAGGAAGAATAGAACTCTCGTTGAAGCTGCACGTATAATGCTTGAGGAAGCAAAGCTTCCAACCTATTTCTGGGCTGAAGCTGTGCAGACTGCTTGTTTTACTCAAAATGCAACACTCATTAACAAGCATGGAAAAACACCATATGAGATGGTGAAGAAAAAGAAGCCAAATTTGAAATATTTTCATATATTTGGATGCAAGTGTTTTGTTCTCAAGACTCATCCTGAACAGCTATCAAAGTTTGATCTAAAAGCTGATGAAGGAATCTTTGTTGGATATCCACTTTCCACAAAAGCCTTCAGAGTCTATAATTTGAGAACAAAAGTGGTCATGGAATCTATCAATGTCTCTTTTGATGACAAGAAGATCACTGGTCTTAAAGATTTCGTTGACCATGATCAGCTGAGATTTGAAAATGAAGACTCATATTCTGATACTGAAAATCCTGACAGTCTAAGTCCTGATACTGCAAACTATGATGGATTAAACTCTGATGTTATTGAAACTGTGGTGACTACGTTAAATGAAGATGCTCCTATGCAGGGGGAGCATACTCAAAATCCTACCACATCTCAAGAAACATTCGAACATGCATCTGGCTCTTCAAGTTCTGATTCGTCAAGTTCTGATAAGCCAAGTTCTGATAGTACTGAAAATCTAAATACTGAAGAATCCAACTCAGAAAGCATAGTTTTAGGGGGAGCATCCGAAAATGAAAATGAAGATAGCATGGATCATGGGGGAGCATCCAGTTCTAGAGAAAACCTTCCATCTGCAAGGAAGTGGACAAAATCACATACACCTGATTTGATAATTGGAAATCCTGATGCAGGTGTCAGAACTAGAACAGGTACTTCAAATGAGTGTCTTTACAATTCTTTTCTCTCTCAGACTGAGCCAAAGAAAGTGGAAGAAGCTCTTCAAGATGCTGATTGGGTGCAAGCAATGCAGGAAGAGTTGAATGAATTTGAAAGAAACAAAGTCTGGACCCTAGTACCAAGACCAAAGAATAGATCTGTTGTTGGTACAAAGTGGGTATTCAGAAACAAAACTGACAGTGATGGCATAATTACAAGGAATAAGGCAAGGCTAGTTGCAAAAGGATATTCTCAACAGGAGGGAATTGATTATGATGAAACATTTGCACCAGTTGCTAGGTTAGAAGCCATAAGGATATTTTTGGCTTATGCTGCTCACAAAAAGTTTACTGTCTTTCAAATGGATGTGAAAAGTGCTTTTCTCAATGGAGAATTGGAGGAAGAGGTATATGTTGAACAACCTCCAGGTTTTGTAGATACCAAACATCCATATTATGTCTACAGACTTGACAAAGCACTTTATGGACTTAAGCAAGCTCCTAGAGCATGGTATGAGACTTTAGCTCAATTTCTTCTGGAAAGTGGATTCAACAGAGGGACAATAGACAAAACACTATTCTACCTCAACCATGGAAATGACTTACTTCTGGTCCAGATTTATGTTGATGATATCATTTTTGGATCTATAAATGACAAACTTTGCAAGAAGTTTGCCAAACTTATGCAGTCAAGATATCAGATGAGTATGATGGGGGAACTTAGCTACTTTCTGGGCCTTCAAGTCAAGCAGAATGAGGAAGGCACTTTTATTTGTCAAACCAAGTACACCAAAAACTTGCTAAAGAAATTTGGAATGCAAGATTGTTCAAGTGCATCCACTCCAATGGCCACTGCAACAAAACTGGATAAGGATACCGGTAAATCAGTAGATATTACTGACTACAGAGGTATGATTGGATCTCTACTCTATCTAACTGCTAGTAGACCTGATATCATGTATGCTATCTGTCTTTGTGCAAGATTTCAAGCAGATCCAAGAGAACCTCACTTAATAGCTGTAAAAAGAATCTTTAAGTATCTTAAAGGAACAGCTGCTCTGGGATTATGGTATCCTAGAGAATCAGATTTTAAACTAATAGGTTACTCAGATACAGATTTTGCAGGTTGCAAAATTGACAGGAAAAGCACAAGTGGAAGCTGCCAATTTCTTGGAGGCAGATTGGTTTCTTGGTATAGCAAGAAACAAAAGTCAATTTCCACATCAACTGCAGAAGCAGAGTATATTGCTGCAGGAAGCTGTTGTGCACAGATTCTTTGGATGAAGAATCAGTTACTGGATTATGGGTTAACATATTTCAAAATCCCTATTTACTGTGATAATCAAAGTGCTATTGCTATGACATGTAATCCAGTTCAACACTCAATGACGAAACACATCAGCATCAGGTACCACTTCATCAGGGAACATGTGGATGAAGGTACAGTGGAATTGCATTTTGTTCCCACAGATCAACAGTTGGCAGATATCTTCACAAAACCATTATGTGAAGCTACTTTTACAAGATTGGTAAATGAACTTGGAATGGTTTCAGGTTCCTTCTCTAAATCTTCTTAGACTTGTTCTGTGTTATCAGACTTTATGCTCAGTATTTACAGAATTCATCTCATTGTGTATTCTGTGCTTAATTGTTAAATATCTTTAAGTACTGACTGTTGTCTGATATATGTTTCTAAATTCTGATAAGTGATATGTCTGTTCTAGTACCTATTCAATCCTATGAGGATAACTGTGCTAGATACTGACCTAGTAGTCTTCAATAAACAAATGATTCCATGGAAGAAGTAATTATTTCAGTGGAAAACTTATGACACTAGCAAATTCTGATAATTGAGCTTAGTTAAGTTCACTTTGTATATCTTATTACTAAGTCACAAATTAGAATAATGCTACTCATCTGTTAAGTTCTGATACTAGTAAAAAGATTAAAGATTAAAATCACGTACTCCTTTGAGATCTAGAGTAAAAATGTGGAAGGGACGACCCAAGTGCATTGCTGGTATTAAGTAAATATGCATCAGAAAAGCAAAATATTTTCTTGGTGACTTTTCACACTCTATGATTACTGGAGAAATACTCTGAAAATAGCATAAATTCTGATAAACAGTCGTGACTCACTTACACTGAGAAGCCACTGTAAAATAGAATTTCAAAAGATGCATAAAATTAGCACAAAATAGTTGAGGCGGACTCAAGCATAAACTCATTCTTCAGTCGGTTTCAGGAAAATGACAGATCTTTAGCAAAATTTTAGTTATGCCTTATTTCTAAGATGTACTGCAGTGAATCAGACTTTACTCTTTGTCTGTTTTTAGCTTAATGCACACACTAATCACTCCATCTGAATGATGAAAATTTCTGTGGTGGTCTATGTTATTTTAGATAAAACAGTCAATGTGTCATTATTGCACAAATTCTGAGGACAAGTTCTAAGTTACACGTTCTGATGATTAAGTACTGACGTCCATAACTCAGAACTTGTATGAGTATTTACTAAGATAGGCATTCCTTTTTCGAGTTAAGAAATTATGTTCTGATGACTGTTAAGTTCTGGTATAGGTCTAAGTTCTGATTTCTCAGTCTAATCCTTTACTTGGCTTATCTTTGAATAAAATTTGATAACAGTCTCAGTTTGTACTCGAATATGTTGAAGTGGAAGATTAATAGTCACTGTGATTAGGATTAATGGTATTTGTACTTGAACAGACCACTGTTTCTTGTGTTTTGTGCGGTCTAGACCATGCTTCCTCTTTCCAATGCCTGTTATTCTTTTTCAAAGTCTAGGGAGACGAGGTAGAATTAATTCTACCTGTCAGCATTAAATATCTTTGCGTCTCTTGGCATTCTCTTGCCTATATAAGCAACCACTTCACATCAGTCTTTCCATCACATTCTTCTCACACACTTATCCTCCTTCTTCTATCAAAAACACAATGGTTCGATACAACATGTTTTTGAACAACCAAACCTTCACAATGGAACTAAGTTGTGCCGATTGGCAGCAAGAGTGGCATGTAACAGCCATTCCTGAGGAGATCTGGGATTCTGTCCCACAGGAGGTGCTGACTCACCTTCTATTCTTCTATATGGATTACCATCACCATCTGGAGTGATTGGAGGAGGAAATGCGGGAAGCTATCCGTCATCAAGAGCGAATCATACGACTCGCCATCTTGTTCGTCGAAGATAGGAAGAGGAAGATGACTTAATCTCGTCTTCTTCCTGTTCTTCTTCATCATCAGCTTTGTCAGGCTTCTTAGCTAGGACTAAAGCTGTTGACGTTAGGAATAGAAGCTTAGGGAAAATCTTGTATTGATGTAATTTCCATTTCATAAATGTATTGACTTGATATATTAATGAAAATTATTTTTACTTCAAGATTTTATCTCTGAGTTATTTTATCTTGTGTTGATAAATCCTGATTGATATTCTGATGACCATTTAAATTGTGCTTTTAGTTAAGTTCTGATTCTCTGTCAGCACTTATTCATCGAAATTATCTCGGTCATTTTTAACATGATTTATTTTCAGAATATTAATGTTGCAATGAAAACTAATTCAATCAGTGCTAACGGTGTAAATTTTGAATTAAAACTGTTTCTCTTGATTAAAGGAACGGTTTTTCCTTGAAACAAGGCAACTGGGTAAGTAATCATTCCTGTTTTCTCGAGCCCAGTAACTATCCGTTATTACTGCATGTCTGACAGGTGTCCAACGGTAATATTTTTTTGTATAAGTACAGCAGAGAGAAGATTTCTGTAATCTTTTTAATTTCTTCATCTTTTATCTCTCTTCTTACCTTTACTCTCCTTCACTTTACTTTTTCCGTTGTTTTCCTACAGACATTATATCAAACAACTATCAGGCATTCTTAATTCTCAATTTTTTTCATGGCACCAAAGGATTTAATCATTGATGGAGCAAAGTTTGTTCCAAACAACTATGCTGCAATTCTTGATCATGCTGAAGCTCCATCTGAATTGCACTTTGTGCAAGATCTTCTTGCACATAGTGAGGTTGGGTACGCCTTAACTCAGCCTGAATTATTTTCAAGTCAACAAGTTCTGAGGTTCTGGAGGACTGGCGTTTTTGATGATGGTGGTAACCGTGGAACTCCCAGTATTATCTTCCAAGTGGGTGATTCATCTTTTGTAGTCACTCCTGGTACAGTACGCAGGGCTTTACATCTTCCCGAGGATCGTACTTTCTCAGTTCCAGAGGACTCAGCCCTTCGGGAGTTAATGGCTGAATTAGGATATGAAAAGAGTCTGACGAAACTTGGACAGTTGAAACGGGCTAATATCAGAAGAGAATGGAGTTTCTTCTTTGATTGCATCACCAAAGCTTTTGGGAACAAATGTTCAAATTTTGATGCTATCCCAATTCTGAGTCAGCACATAGGGTATGCTATTATCCATCAAACTCATTTTGACTTTGCAACTGGAATAATTAGTTTTATTGGGGATAGGATGACAGAGGATCGAGATGTTGTATATTTTGCTCGATTCTGTCAACTTATTTATACGTATTGCACTGCTGCACCCCAGTTAGTCAGCACTCAAACCCCACCTTTTAAGGTTGCAAAAAGGTACTTTAACGACCTGATAAATGCTGACACAAAGAAATCAATGGTGAGACAATTACAGATTCCTCAGTCTGTGAAACAGATTCTGTTAAATGCTGATCCTGCTACTTACAAATCTGTTTACTCAAATGTTCAACCAACTCACCATAACCAAAATCCATCAACCTCAGTACCTACCTCTCATTCTACTCAACCTACCCTCAGAACTTATCTCAAATCCTATCTCTCCACTTCACAGACTGCTCAACCTTCTTCTTCAGCACCTAATGTGAAGCCTACATCCTCTAAGCCAAAGAGAACAAAGACTGTTCCTCAAACACCTCAAAAGAGGAGGAGATTTACTTTGAGAGATGAATCAGATTCTGAGGAACAGATTCCTTCTTCAGAACCTGTGGTGGTTGAAGCTGAGAAAGCAACTTCTCAGAAGGATTCTGACATTGGGGGTTCTAGGCTTCTCAAGAGGCTTAGACGTATGATAGTTCCTGAGACTCCCAAGGAATCCAAATCAACAAGGAAGTACAAGAAACAGAGGGCACAAAGGCCAGTTTCAGATGATGAGGAGGAAGCAGCTAAGGAAGGGGATCAGGAATCTCTGTTCTCACAAGACAAGGAATTTGCTCCAGTCACTTCTTCTCCATCAACTCCATCTTAGGAAGCTGTATCTGACAAGGCTAACTCACCATCTGTGTCTCTTGTTGATCCAGGCACAAGTGCTGAAATTGATATTCAGAACCTGGTTGTGCCTGAAATACTTTTCTTAGAAGCTCCAACATCAAATAATACTTCTACAACACCTGTTATTGATGCTATTCAAACTCCAGAGTTATCAACAACACCTTCTCTGCATCAAGATGCTGATGATCAGATTTTAGGTGAGCATCAGGATATGGCTGTTGATCAGAACTTAGTATCAGATCAGCAATTAGAGGATGCTGAAGCCTCCATTGTTACTCACACTGTTGTCTTATCAGAAGATACTGATTCTTTAAGTTCTGATGCTGCAAATGTTAGAGATACTGGTGAAGCTGCTACAACTGTAGATGCTGATGAAGCAGGTCCTTCAGGACATACTCCTCCACCGACTCTTCCTAAGTCTGAACTGGTAAAAGAGTTTGTTATCAGGGATGCACTAGTACCTTGGAGTGAAACTCCTGCAGGTCAGGAGTGGACTAAGGAATGGAACTCAGTTTCATGTGTTCCAAATGCTTTACATCTTGCTGAGCACTTGACTAAAGCTGATGAAATGTTAAATTCTGATGATTTTAAAACCCAGCTTAGAGTCACTGCATTGAGTACTAAACATCTACAAGGTCTTCATTCCAATACTCATGCAGAGCTACACAAGATTCAGGAGAACTTTATCAAACAAGAACAAGTTTGGAAAATTGATAAGAAAAAGTTCTTCCAACCTACCATTGACAGGGTTGCTTATATTGAGAAAACTCAAGAGAAGCAACAAGCTCAGATTGATCAAATTCTGACAAATCAAGCTTCTCAGCAATCGCAACTTACTGAAATCCAGACCTCAGTGGAACTACTTATCTCTCTTTTATTAGCTGCTGATGCCAAAAAGGGGGAGAAGGTAATTAAGTCCAAATACAAAACCAACAAGACACTGCAAGGAAAGGATGATAGAAAAGATGACCAAGGAACCTCTGGAATGGGTAGTGGTCATAGTCAAGGTAGAAGGTTTACATCAAGACAAGCTAGTCACAGAACAAGTTCTGATACTGGGAAAAGAATAAGTTCTGCTGCTGGTAAAAGGATAAGTTCTGATGAACTTCTAGATCTTGATGAGGAAATGTCAAGACAGTTATTTCTTCAAGAAAATCCAGGGATGGACTTGGAAAGTTTAAAGGAAGAAGAAACCAGACTTAAATCAGAGAAAGTCACATCTAAATCTGAAGCTTCTGGTAAAAAGTTACTTCTAAAACCTAAAGGCATTGTGATCAAAGAAAGGATACATACTGAAGCAACTTTGGCTAGATCACAACCACAGATAGATCCAAGATCCAAGGGTAAAGAAAAGGTTGGTGAACCTATCAAGCCTTATGTACCTCCTAAGGAAGAAGAAATTACTGATGGAAAAGATGATCTTGCTCTGACTACAAGAAAAGTTCTTAAAACAACCTCTGACATGGCTCAAGTTGTTCAGAGTCAAGAAATTGTAAGTTCTGATATTCAAAAGAAGCAAGTAACCCTCTGACAGTGCTCAAGTTAACTTGATATCAGAAAATAGATCTAAACACTCCTACCAGGATTCACTAAAGCAAAACAGACTCAATCTTTGAAGACTACTGCAAGTGGTTTTGAAGCAAGAGTAGTTACTGGAAAGGAAGCTAGAGATAAAACTGGATTGGGAAGTGCTGATGAAAGAAGAGTACACAACACTACCAATGATCCAACTTCCTTGAGTGAACCAGGTATTGGAGCAACTCCTGAGAGATTGAATCAACTGGAATCTGTACAGATGGTTTACCATACCTACTTGAAAGAATACATCATGTTGTATTTCATGACGGATGGTAGGGTTTATCATATAAGATAAAATGCCATTCCTTTGAAGTATTTGAAGAATTGGAGCATGTACTTTTCTTACTTCAAGTGGATGACAGAATAACAGAGACTGCTGCAAACTACTTAAAAGAACAGATTCAGAGACAGAAAAGGCTTTATTCTGTTAAGTCTGACAGCATATATGTTCCAAAGTACAGAGATCATAATGGTGATATTGTTGATATGAAGCCTAATACTGCACAGATCAGAACGTATCTTGGTATTAAGGGACTTGAATTCAATCTTGAATCTGACAAAGCTTATGTCATAAGACTAGATCAGGAGTTAAGAAAAGCAAAGATTAATGATCTCAGAGCTGCAATCTTTCAAACTGGTGAAGATACTGCAGAGCTTAAAGGTGTTAAAAGGAGAATGATTGATGAACTAAGATATGCTGAGAAATGTTTGTTGAAGAACTATCTCAGAACAACTCCTGACATCAGAGAGATCAGAAAATGAAGAAGCCAAGTCGAAGATCTACAACTGCTTAAATTCTGATATTTATACATATTGAAGTCGTTATCAGAAGTTGAAATTGGTAAAAACTTTAAGGACTGTAATTTGTAGTTATCTAGTCTATTTCTCATGCATTTGTATTTAATGTTTTTGACATCATCAAATATCTATTAAACTTGTATATTTTGTTAATTTACAAGTTGGGGGAGATTGTTAGATATATTTGATAATGTCATGGCTAATATGTTTTATGTTTAGCTTTCAGATCTTACGTGAACAGGATAAATCAGTACTTAACTGTTGATCAGTACTTATACTGGAAGTCAGGACTTAAGGATATCAGTACTTATATTATCAGGAGATAATCATCAGAAGATAGATATCAGAACTTAAGTTGCTGAAGGACAATCAGATAAGGACAATAGCTGATTAAAGGAAAGAAGATCGAGATAAACATAAGAAGAGATATGCATGAAGAAGGAATTCCGTGAAGAATGGAATACTTGGAAGAAAAGATATCTGATTGATATATTTTAGGAAGCAGAATTATATTCATATCAATTAGCGATTATCTTATAACTGTGTAGTATATAAACACAGGCATAGGGTTTACACTATAAGTGTTATCATTATCGAAGTTATTATTCTATATAACCCTAGCAGCTCTCGTGATATTTGTTCATCACTGAGAGGGTAACAGTTCCATACTGTAACGAGTTTATTGTTTCAATAAAGTTTGTTTTCTGTTACTTAAGATCTAAAGTTCGATTTGAGTGTACTATACACTGTATTCACCCCCTCTACAGTGTGTGTGTGACCTAACATACCCACAATTCATACATCGAGCCTAAAGGCAAGTCTACAGAATCTAAAACACTAGCTCTGATACCACTTTAACAAACCCAACTAATAAAATTCTCAAGATAATACTTATTAAATCCAAACTCCATTAAAATCCGATAAAACTTTACAACTTCTCAAAAATACAATAAACTTACAATTCTTGAATTAAAATACACTAAATTACAACCAACAACACAGACTCTAATAAAATCTAAGAATAAAATCAAACTCCTCAAATTCCGCAACTCGCACTCTTCCACTAAGTACCCACCTACGAAAACCTGCCGGAGGAGAACAAAGCGAACAAAGGACCGGCAGTGAGCGAAAGGCTCATATACGGATATAAAATAAAGCATAATTGAACAAAGATTAAAAGATGACGAGGCTAAGAACACAACTGAATATCTGAATGAAGCACAATAATAATAGTGAATGAGACAATATAAAAAAAATGAATACTCAACTCATAAAATAAAACTAAATGCTTACCACCCAAAACTTATCATACTCTTACACATATCCTTATCAGTTATACATAATAATCATAAATAATATAATCGAAAGAATAATGATTAAATGAAATTATAATCCTTACACATACTCTTACACATATTCTCACACTTACAAAATAATACATAAAATAGCTCACATACGAACATGGGAGATAATCTTACACTTACAGGATGTCCTACATTTTCGGTAATCCAGAAATATGTAGTCATCAAAACTTACAGGGGCTTGCACAACACAAAGCAAATGTTACCCAATATCTTACAGGGCTTGCATGACAATAAGCACGTGCTACGCAAAAGGCCAAATCATACACATACTAGCCATGGCTATACGTGTCCCACAACTTCGGGGACACGCCCTACAATTTAAGTACACAGCATAGGAGGTGCCAAGCACGAGATTATCCACTCGCGACGGATGTCTTACAAACTCCCAAGTCATACAAATAACATAAATAACTCAAAAATAATACTCAAAGATCACACACTCAAATATCTTACATCTCCAAAATTTTATATAAATTTATCAAATAACCTCAAAAAAACTAATAACCCAACATCACGAAACAAAATAACATAACAACAACTAATTATTAGTAAGCTCAAATCTGATCAGTTTCAAAGAATGTCAATTACTGTATAAAGATGACGTCAACTGAAAAAGTACGAACACGAAAGTCGTAGAAATCCGAGTCCTTACAGAATGGTAAGGCTCGTCAAAACGAACAAGTAACGAATTCGGAAAATAAATAAATGCGGACTGCAGAACGAAATCAGCCCCTGATTACAATTGTATTTTGATGTTTAAGATATCAAATCACAGAATTTAGCAGCAGAATAAACGCCAAATTGTAGATATCGAAAAGAGCTTTCCAGAATGGTATTGCTCATAATATTGAACAAATATTCAATTTATAATGAATTTATGAAGTTAGGCCGAACAAACAGAAATTTCAGCAATAGATACACAAACAACAGATTTTGACATATTTACAAGCAGAATTTCAGAAAATATAAAGAATGAAAAATGAAGATAATCAAATTAGCTTTCCAACGAGAATAAAATCACAATCATACGATAACAACGAATCGGATGTCAAATTTAACAAGATTCAGAATATGCAATATACATACACGAATTCGAATACGAAAAGAAAGAAATTCATGAAAGATATCCGTACCTCGAGATCTTAGTAACCGAGAATGAAAATCAATAAATTTAGAACCCCAATCACAAGAACCTTAATCCCTTAAACTCCAAATCCATAATCTCCGATTTGACTTTGTTGTTCATCTATTTCTCCTTGTCTTGCCTTCTCTTTTCCTCCTTTTCTATCTATTTTTACTCTCTCCTCTTCTCTCCATCTCTTTGTCTCTTCTCCTCTTTTCATAAAATGTAAGTAATATCTTTTTGTTCTCCCTGTTATTTTTTTCAAAACCTAACTCTTTTTTCCTTCTTTCTTTTTTTTATTAAAACCCTCACTCTTTTTTTATAATAGCTTTACTATTTTTTAAAACCAATACCCTTAAAACAATATTCTCAATATAAGAATAAAAAATAAACTTATAAAAACTATTTTAACTACAGCATACTGACATTAATAAATAATTAAATCAAATAATTCAACTAAAAATATTTATAAAAAACCGGGATGTTACATTCTTCCCTCCTTACAAAAATTTCATCCTCGAAATTTAACTGACACATCTCTTTTTTAAAAAAACGGATATAGACGGACAACAAAGGAACACGAAGCGAATAACATTATTAACTAACAATCCATTCTAAAGTCTACCCACACTCACAGGTTGAGCCTAAAGGCAACTCTAAGGCTATAAGTCTATCTTACAACTACCCACAATTCATAAATCGAGCCTAAAGGCAAGTCTACAGAATCTTAAAACACTAGCTCTGATACCAACTTTAACAACCCAACTAATAAAATTTCTCAAGATAATACTTATTTAAATCCAAACTCCATTAAATCCGATAAAACTTTACAACTTCTCAAAATACAATAACTTACAATTCTTGAATTAAATACAACTAAATTACACCACAACAACAGACTCTAATAAAAATCTAAGAATAAATCAAACTCCTCAAAATTCCGCAACTCGCACTCTTCCACTAAGTAACCCACCTACGAAAACCTGCCGGAGGAGAACAAAGCGAACAAAGGACCGACAGTGAGCGAAAGGCTCATATACGGATATAATATAAAGCATAATTGAACAAAGATTAAAAGATGACGAGGCTAAGAACACAACTGAATATCTGAATGAAGCACAATAATAGTGAATGAGACAATATAAAAAAAATGAATACTCAACTCATAAAATAAAACTAAATGCTTACCACCCAAAACTTATCATACTCTTACACATATCCTTATCAGTTATACATATAATCATAAATAATATAATCGAAAGAATAATGATTAAATGAAATCATAATCCTTACACATACTCTTACCCATATTCTCACACTTACAAAATATACATAAAATAGCTTACATACGAACATGGGAGATAATCTTACACTTACAGGATGTCCTACATTTTCGGTAATCCAGAAATGTAGTCATCAAAACTTACAGGGGCTTGCACAACACAAAGAATGTTACCCAATATCTTACAGGGCTTGCACGACAATAATGCTACCCAAAG